>NC_143020.1:54532881-54822881 GCF_055824585.1 Amblyomma mixtum
CAAGGACGAGCTTCGTCGAGGATCTGGTTAGTTCGCTGGCTTACGGGAACCCACCATAACCCTTCGTGTGTGGTAGGCGGTGACAAGTGGAATCAATCAAAAAGTAACCAATTGATCAGTTGATCAATTTGTCAATCAATCAATATGTTTCTATCAATCACCCAATCAGTCTGTGTCTACAAAACAACCGTTCAAGAAATCTGCCTGGCTGCCTTCCTGCCTCCCTACCTGGCTGTGTATATTTCTGTCGGTCTTGTATAATTATCTATATATTAATCAGTAAGTCAGTCAATGAATCAACAAACCAATGAATTGATCAATCAAACAATCTCTCAGGTATTCAATCAGCCTATCAATGTAAGAGTCAGTCAATCCCTAATTAAACTATTAAGTAGAGCACATCTCGAAGAAATGTAAATATAATGGTCCTAATGGCTCTTGCGGTTAGTAGCTGGTCCGAAAGTAATGACTTTGATGTTGTCGTTCATAAGAATGTCAGTAAGATTTTGAGCTGAAGTACAATATTTTTTTCAGGAAAACAGGCTCTTGATAAAGGGCCACAAATGACTTAAATGGTATCATTGACCTAGTTTCTGTGGTGCGGCTTCTACCGTGGTGCTTCGATTGGCGTGCTGCCCATGGCGTAAAGGATGGTGTAGTCTCCTTAAGCATTACCATATTCCATCTGGTCTAGTGACTATCGTAAAAATGACAAGGAACAGCTTGGTGTGTTGTCTTCGATTAACGAAAACCGCTTCTGTGATCAAGAAGCAACCTCTAGATTTCGTTCTCGACTTCCAGTTGGCCTAACCGGAAGCTTTCCGCGGACTGGTCAGTTTCATCAGGCTTACGCAAGCCACCCTCGCCTTATTAATCGTGTATACTTCCTAATCTTTAACACACCTCCTCTGCCGCATTTCCTTTCTAATTCTTCTTCCAGAAATGATTTTGGTGCCCGAATAATACTTATCGGTCATCCTTACAGTGAACTGTTTGATATTTTCTTGATTTCCACTGATTAGAAATTTTTTGGGCCAAAGAATGCATGACAATAGAGCTAGAAGCAACGCAGACATGCATGCTGTGATGTGTCGAAGTGAAGCATTCAACGTGACAAAGACCAGCGCCATGAGTGATATGGTTCGCGGTAGCGAGTTGAAATTACGTTGATAACCTACAACAAGCGCTTCCTATAGCAAAAACTTGTTGCACTGAAGGTAAAGTACTGCCGTCCGAAGTCCTTGATAATTAGTGTGTGTAAATGAGTTTCTTGGTTTCAGCACCAGTAACTGAAGTAAAGTTATGCTGATTCTAATACGATAACTAGTGGGCTTCTCTCTCCTGTCAGGGCTGGAGCAGCGAGCGGGGTCGTAGGACAAAAGTGCCTTCGGGACAGATTGACACGTGCCATGTCACCACGGAGTTACTTGTACTGATGGACGTTGGTTCGCGCACGCCAAAGAAAAGCCGTTTTTGAAAGGTCGCGAGATGAGCAGAATTAACTGAGCCGTGACACAGGCACCGAAACATCTCGTTTTTCAAACTCTGGAAGCTGATGTTGCCTTTACTAACGGTCAAGAAGAAATTTAAAACTGGCACCACCTTCTGGTTTGAAGGTCAAATTTCACAGCCACATGACCTTCAGATTTGTACGGGAGGAGTAAAGGTATCGCTATAAAACTGTTGTATGGCTCAGCAAACGAAGTGGAGGGAATGGTCTCCATGACTCGACTAGTGGCGACGCCTTGGCCAGACTGGACGTGCCTGTGATTTCTTACTTTTTTGCGCGAGGGTGTTGAAATGTAGTGTTTGTGTAGAAGATACGGCGTCGTCGGCATCGGTGTCGGCGTTGTGAGCGAAAACCTCCGAAGAATCAACTTATGTGGGCAACCGGTCAGGTGACCCTCTGGCATTGTCACAACCTACCCACCGGGCTGTCAGGAGAGTGACCAGCGTGGCAGGTTGCACTTAAAGTAATAATTTGTCGCAAGAAGTTGGCCTCGCGGAGCAACCTGGGTCACACAAGCACCGCTGATGGCAGCACCTGTCATCGCAGGGCAGTGATACATCGCTTAACCTCTGCACCACTGGTCCAGGTTTGGGATGAGGACTCCCAGGGATCCATGAATATAAAGTAGAGAATGACCAATTCCTCCTATATGGACATTAAATCTCTAAACTTACCACGTCATACGCTTAAGGCGGAGTGTAAGGGTGGTATTCTCCCGGTGTCGCCTTTTGCGACATGTCACCTTCGCTCTTCGCTCATGGGCTCGAGCCGCGGTGACGGCGGCGTGGCGACACGGATCCGCCTTCCTGCTACGTCATCATGATGTCGCCCCAATTTACTACGCTTAGTCGAACAACAAAATGCGCTGAAGCGATTCGTGCGGGTGACAGGCTAGGAAATCGATACTAGACGCCATGGATCCCACTCTCCTTGCCTGGTTTTTGAGCCGCGAACAAGAGTGCCGTGTCCGCGGACACCGCGACCCGTTTGCTTTGACCGACGAAGCTTTTCGATGTCGCCACGGCTATCGTGCGAATCGGTACACGACAACATTGGGTATCCTTTCCTCGCACTCCATCGGAGCCAGCAGCAGTGAAGCAGGGATTCTTGCGGCGCGGCCAAATTACCGTCTGCTGAGCCGGGCTGCCGCTCCCCATGCGAACTTATTTTGCACCGTCGTAAACAGACGACGAAGCAGACGTTGCCCGCAGCGACGAGATGGCATTATAAGTATTCATTGACTGTAGTATGTACATTACGCTACTTGAAATAAAAAATAATTATCTCTGCTGTAATTAACAACTACTAATCAAAGATACGAAATTACTGCTGCTAGTGAATCAGCAGGGGTAAATTGTCGATTCTCGGAGTGAATGACAGCATCGCCGACGAAAGTACCGGCGGCGTTTTCCGTTTCTTCGAGTAACTGTACGCACTTTTTTAGGCCCCGCCCTAATGCGACATGTCGCATTCGCTCTTTGCTGATTGGCTCGAGCCGCGGTGACGGCGGCGTGAAGACACGGACCCGCCTTCCTGCTACGTCATCGTGACGTCGCCCCAATTTACTACGCTTAGTCGAACAACGGAATGCGCTGCAGCGATTCGCGCGGGCGACGGGCTACCGTTAGCGTACGAACGCAATCGGCAGTTGCGGCTTTTGCGCCCTTGGCGTGAAAACATGGCGACGTCCTTTCAAGCGAGAGCCGCCCGCTTCTGCCAATTCAGCAGTCCTTGCGATTCCGGTCGGCATGTTTACCGGCAACTACTGGTGTTGTTACTTTTCGCTATGACTTACCATGCTTCGACGATAAAGTTTAAGCTGCAATTCAGCCTAGTTTTTTAGATACGCTCTCGATTCTGGAGTGCGCAAGCCTAATGGGACCTCCAGCTACACTGCTACCGTCTGCAACTGCCCGAAACGCAGTCGAAACCTAGCACAACCGTCCGTAACGAAAGAAAAATAGATTTGGAGCTTTTTCGCGGTGTTTTATAGACTTAAATGAAGTAAAGCGAGTTTATATGAAATTTTCAAATGTTTTTTTGAACATTAGACGTCATGTGATGGCAAATATTCTTGCTATAAAAGATACGAAACTACTGCTGCTAGTGAATCAGCAGTGGTAAATTGTCGCTTCTCGGAGTGAATGAATGCACCGCAGACGAAAGTGCCGGCGGCTTTTTCCGTTGCTTTGAGCATCTGTAAGCACTTTTTTAGGCCCCGCCCATATGCGACATGTCGCAAAAGGCGACACCGGCAGAATACCACCCCAGGTGGCCCCTCCAAATTTTAAGGTAAAAGCCTTTAAGCGCTCATAGTCGCGGCAATGACTCTGTCCGTCCGTCCCTTACATCTGATGTGAAAGTCGTAACAAGTCTTCTAGTCACAAGTGATGACTAACTAGTCATTAACCAGCCATGACTAGTTAGTCATTAACCAGTCACAACTAGTTGGTCATAAACTAATTAATCATGGCTAACTAGTCATTAGCCAGTTATGTCTAGTCGTGACTGGTTCTTAATGACTTGTTATTTATGACTGGTTAGTCTTTAACGATTCATGACAAGTTAGTCATTAACCAATGATGGCTAATTAATCATCAACTAACTAGTCAGGACTAACTTGCCATGAACTAATGAATCGTAACTAATTATTCACTAACCAATCATGACTACTTTGTCATTAACCAATCATGGCTTGTTAGTGCAATCAATCGTGACTAGTTAGTGATCTGTCATGACTAATAAGTCATCAATCCAAGTTGCCCCATAGCCGCCCCGTGTGTGCCTACGGCCACCGTCTTGTTGGTTGCACGGCTTTCGCCTCGAGCACTATAGATCGTCCAAGTTCACCCTGAATTTTTCTTTCCTGTCTCCTGTGGCTTTCGCCTCGAGTGACGCCACAGGCAGATGAAATGAAATATTTACTAAACGTTACAAGGTAAGACCCCAAGAAGACGTAATTTCTTTCATACACATTTCTTCGCTTCGTTTCTTTTTCATATTCGAAGCGCCATGTACCTCTAAGCAATACCGCTTCTCCAACGTCCAATGCGTCTCTGTCTACACCAGGCAGCTGCGTTAGCAGATAACGCTTATTTTGCTCTTCCTCGCAGCCGGCCAGATATCCACGGGCGAAGCTCAGAGGAAAGTTCAGCGTCCGCTTGCTATCCGTGTCCACCGCACAGAAGATGAGTTCTCTTCGCGGGAGCGCATGCAGATTCAAAAACGTCGCAACAAGGTCAGTATCTTGAGGTTGGAGTTTGCACACCTGTTGCCCGAAACCAACCATTGCCTTTGAGGAACTCATTGTGCTCTTCGGGAATGGAAATGGATGGTGTCATTCCGGTCCATTGTAGGAACGGTCTTTGCCAATATATTTCCAACATTGAGGCAATGACGTTACAGAAGAAAAATATCTGTTAGCGCATTCGAGAACCCGGAACTTGACAAGACAAACAGTTGCATCTGACATTGTGGTTCGCAAGATGTGTAACCAATCCTCTAAGTATTTTTCACACGTATCTCAAAATAGAACCAAACTTCCGTCAAAGCCAAATCAAATAAAAACGATCACAATTGATTGCGGAAGGCCACTTGAGATCTGCTTATGCGCGGCCAACCGTTGTTATAAATACTCCCTGTGCTCGCTTCTAACTAGCGGCGATTTGAAAGAAGTGCGCATAGGATAATTCTTTTCAGCGTCCTATGGAAGCTGAAAATATTTTTTGCGCGACATAATTAGCTTTCGATGGTCTATTAAAAACAAGTAAAAGGCGCGAAGTCTATTGGGCTGGAGTTCGAAAGCAAAACAGGAAACGAAGCACATGCAAACGACTAAGGGAAAGACGAGCGGACTAATTAAAGAAAATTGGCTGTGGCTTAGCTATGGTTAAGCCTGTATAAGCGAAAAGTGCGCGCTTAACCACCGGGCCTCGCCTCTCTTGCCGCCTGATCCGGCTACTGATTTTAATCCGCCTGTTACTTTTCGGGAGATCTCTCTCCTGTATCAAAACGCTCACGGCCGATACCCACCCCCCTGTAAAGGCCTCGAGAAGGCAGAAGAGCGTTGGCTTCTTCGCCTCTACACCAACACGGTACTGTGCCCGGCAGTGCTCAAACATTTCAATTCGGCCTTTTCGGGCGAGTGTCCACACTGTGGGGAAGTGTTTGCGGACACGTATCACATGGTGTGGGCATGCCCTGCCAGTCCTGCTTTCCCACCCCACCCCCACCCCACCCGAGAGGACTGGGAGGCTGCCCTGCTCAGCTGCTCAACTCTCCAGGACGAACGAGCCCTGGTGACAAAAGCCCGGGCCGCCGCGGAGTCCACAGGGGTCCCGGACTAGGGATCCCTCGTAGTGATTATGAGGCCCGGGCCCTTCAGGCATGGTCCAAGCAATATCTCTCTTGTATATAGTATAAATAAATGTTTTACACCACCACCTCGCTGCTTTTCGGCCAACTCCCAAGCTACCACATCTGGATCGGTGTTTCTGCGCCGTCCGACTGTTGCTTCTTCTTCTCCTTCCATGGAGAGTGCCTGCGCCTGTTCTATGGGCAAGTGCTCCTTATGTACCGCTCCTTTCAAATGTGCACTGCGCACGGCTGCAGCGAAAGGTGAAACGGTGGCGAGAATGGCCGAGAATGGTCGCGCATGCGCAGCTGTGGCTAAACTTGATCAGAGCGCACGCCAGACTCGGTGCTGACGAGCCTAGTGAAGCTTTTCGCTTCAAAATCATATCGGACAGTGTTCCCAGTCAGAAGAGAGCAAACAGTGGTTTTTATGTCAGTGACTCAGTTCTTTACAGGGAGACAGACAGGAAAACTATTTCCTACGAGTGAGTTTCAGACCCCGCTGGGTCCTTGGGCCACTGCGCGGTCCCACACTGCACCAGATTGGTCATGTCGGGACACGACGTCGGCGGCCTGAGTCACCGCAGCAATCTGCGATCGATTCTGCAAACGTTGGCAGGACCTCCCAGTCCTCTCAAGTCGAAATTGCGTGCTGACCCTGCGGGGGAGGATCAGCAGGGCAGCCGAAAAGGATGTGGGAGAGTGTGGCATGGCGGTCACCGCATGTGAGCATGCTGGGGAGGTGCCACAATAGTGGAATAACAGCTCACACAGAGCGATGACACGTGATGACACAGAGTGGGTCTGCAGGCGTCTGATTAGAGGATCTGTTAGGAATGCGTGAGAGAGGTGGCCAGGGTCCGGCTGTCCAAACGGGGTATTTGAGTTTTGGACACGAGCACAGACACAGGGTTGTGGCTGACTTGAGTAAAAGTTGTTGGCGAACTGGGCGGCATTCTTCCTTGAATAAACACTTTAGTCGGCTGCTTCCGTATTGATGCTTGATGTGTACATTTTGTCTAGCTTAAGATTTATTCATAGTGCCGAAAACTACTAGATTTTACACTCGATAATGGCATAAACAAGTTTTTGTTTTGATGATTGGTGCACAATAAAGATGTAAACGACATATGGCCACAGGGCGGAGGGAAACGAAGATAGAATGTACTGTACGCCTCGGTTTCTTCGGGTCATTCCTCCTCTATTTCCATCCATCTCGAAGCTCGTGATTTATGAGGTTCTGTTTCGCAACCTTAGTGTACATTTTTTTGCCGTGGTGCCGTTGGCCAACCACCTTTTTTTATAACAGACAAGTACCGTTGTCTCACAGGTCGGAGCTCGCAATTGTTAAGGCGTAAAAGACCAAACGGAGCAATTAGTGGTTACAACACACGAACCATAGTCCATTGCTACGTGAGCAGAAAATTGTGGATTCCTGAAACAGTTTTTTCTATATTATGCTCTCTCCTCTATTTTCTGGGTATGTCGAACCTTTTATTCCCTTCAGCGACTCTCAAAGCCGACATAAAGCCTCGGTACGTTGGAGATCGCATAAAAATAAAATAAAAACCTTGATTTCAGCTATATTTGTTGTTCGCTATGGGCGCGACCCATAATATTGTGGAGCCCACAAAAATGGCCTCTGTCACAGCTCATTTACACCTTTATGACGTTTAGCTGACAGTGAAAATCGCTCCTTCCGGTTATTACTCGCAGAAAAAATTTATTCCATGGCTCTTTTCGGCTGAGTTTATGCATTCCTGTTGCAAAAGGTACAATTATTGGTGAGAAAGTTTAATTATAAAAAAGAAGCGCGCAGTTCTCAACTCCCAAATTCAATCTCGTGAAGTGAAGACCGGGAGTCCGTGATTTCCGGCTGTAGGTGGCAGGCGGTGCATAATGGCCTTAGAGATCTTAGTCCAGTGATCTCATTTGGCTTTACTTCTATTTTCTTCGGAAAATGGGCGATGGCGGTGATATATTTTGTCCCTTGACTTAAAGTTTCATAAGCTATAAAATGATGCGTTATCAAAATAACCGCTATTACATTTGAACGTGGTAGATCAGTGATAAAAAAAGGAATGGCCAGATTCAGCTTGTATAAGTGTCCTGTTTATCTAGACATGCCATATCATGCGCGATACGTAGTCCTTAACATCGGACTGTGCAGGTTGCGGTAGGAGCGTGCGTGGCGGCCATGGTTGTGGTCTTCGTGCTGTTCGTCAGCTACACGGCCTCCATCTTAGCCACGCCCGGAGGCCTCCGATTGGCCAGTTCGATGCGGGGCTTCTCGCTCATCGAGCGCCTGGAGAAGGCCTGTCACACCGAAGACTGCAAGAAAGCGGTAGCCAAGATGAACACATCCGTCGACGCCACTGTGAACCCCTGCGAGGTTAGCCTTTGTTTCCGCTCGTGCTCGTGCGGTCCACCCTCTAGCCTATAACGCATTAAACAGTAGTTTAATGTAGGGTTCTTCAAGAGAAGGGCTTTTTTGATTGTCGGATAGTGATTCAGACTAGGCGATGTATTAATAGCGCAAGCCGTGCAGGTTGAAGCCTGATAAGGGAAATGGTTTAGCTGGCACCTTTTAGTTGCTTGTAGAATGAAGCACTTCGTGGTGCATGTGGGTAGAGATGACACCGTGTGTTTCTTTTTTTCAGATGCATATTAGTCTCTCTAGAGTTGAGACGCCTCTTGGTGATCATTTTGCAAATTGCCGTTATAGGATAAGTGAAGTGCATGTATGACGGAACTGATTTAATATAAAGCAGGACCAAGTTTTTCTGTCCTTCTTGCGGCATCTTATAGAAAAATAGGTTTGCTTTCTTTTATTCATTCCATAAAGGATGTCATGGAAAAAACATCCCGTTTGTTTAACTATTCAAAGCCCGCATAAGCCTCAAGATGCGCACGGCAACAACGGATCTGAGAAATAGCGAATACAAAGACAACAAACATCGGTAATAAATGTCTGGTTTATGGGGCTTTAACGTCCCAAAGCGACTCGCGCTATGAGAGACGCCGTATTGAAGGGCTTCGTAAATTTCGACATACTGAGGATCTTTAACGTCCAATGACAACGCGCAGTACACGGGCCTCAAGAATTTCGCCTCAAGGACCGACGCGGTCGGGATCTAACCCGTGTCTTTCGTTCGTAATAGATGTAATGAAAACCTTCCATGAAATAGGAGTCATACCCGTTGATCTTGCCATGAAGGACAAAGAGTTAAAATTAGCTATGCTAGGCAGCGGCCTCGTTATGCGACAGGCGCGAGCCATCAGATAAGCGACGGCGGCGGCGGCATCTATTTCACGTTGACAATTCCTACGCTTCCTTGCTTATAGAAGAATCCCTCTCAGCTCCCGGGAAGTGCATCCCCGTGCGCTTTGCCAGTCCCTGTTTAGCAATTTTCAGCTTCCCGAGAACGACCCGAAACGCCAGAGGGTATGCCGACTCGGTTCCTCACGAGTTCCGCATTCTCGGCGCGCCGAGCAACAAAGAACGCAGGCAGCGACCGCGTTAGACTAAACAGTTGGAATAACCAGCATCATATGATATAGTAAAGTGATCTCGGCAAGCTGAACAATGACGTGTTCGTGGCCAGCGTCAATGAAACACGTCATTTCGGAAAGCTTTCATCATACAAGCATTCAGCCAAAATCACCAATGCGTACGGATGCTGCTCGCATCGGATTGAAATGGATGGCCGAGTTACGCCGGAAATCAGGTGTCGGCGTCGGTGTTATCGACGTTGTCGGCGTTGTGAGCGGTAGAGTGGCATAGTGGTTCGCGGAGCCACCGCCGGAGAAGCAACCTCGGTGGGCAGGCTATGTCACGTAACCTCGTGAGGTCTGCAAAACCTACCCACTAGATTCTGAGCAGACTAACTACCCTGGAAGGTGGAAGTTATATTGTAACTTGGCGGCCAGCCGAAGAATGAGACGTGGTGAACGATGGATAAGAGATGATTTTAATGGCTGCTGGCCTAGCGCGAGCGCTCCGTCCCGCGCCACTGCCAGCTTCGTCGTCTTCGTCACAATATTATGGTTGATCGCGAGAGGCTGCTCAGGAAGAGCAACTTTGGGTCTTACAAGACCTACCGGGGACAGCTTCCGCCATCAGAGAGCTGTGGCGCATTCCTTAACCGCTGCACCATTGAGCAAGGTATGGTATGAGGACTCCCACGGACATATGAGTGTAAAGTTGAGAATGAAGACTTGTGCTAATAAGGGCATTAACTTATTAACGACATCACGTCCTATCCTTAAGATGGAGCTTGTGTGTCCCTCCAATTTTCTTTTTACTTCTTTCACTCCGTTATTCATCCTTTCCACGACGGCGCGACCTTAGTCTTTACCAAGTGAGGCAATTATTGTGTGCTCTTTCCTGAACTATCGATTCTCGCCGAAGGCGGGCCAAACATGTTGCACCCTTTACACAAAATGTGTGTATATATATATATATATATATATATATATATATATATATATATATATATATATATATATATATATATATGACAGAAGCCAACAGCCACAGAAACCAAGGGGCACAGGGGATTTTTTTAAATTTATTTATTTATTTTGTGGTGTTGATCAATTTAGAATATTACTGAATATGTTATCGCTTAATGCCAATTTATTAGAAAAGCAGAAGAAAAAACAACCACATGCCGCCACAGAAAACCCGTCGCCGTAGCTCAGAGGTAGAGCACCGGACGCGCAATTCGGAGGTCGTGGGTTCGGATCCCACCGGCGGCATGTGGTTTTTTTCTTCTGCTTTTCTAATCAATTGGCATTAAGCGATAACATATTCAGTAATATTCTAAATTGATCAACACCACAAAATAAATAAATAAATTTTAAAAAATCCCCTGTGCCCCTTGGTTTCTGTGGCTGTTGGCTTCTGTCATATTTATAACGAGCCCCTCATTCCCCTTCCCTTGTTTGCTTAATTGCTTAGCGAGGGCCTCGGTTCTGGCAGCCTTGACGCCATAGGAAGCATAAGAGGGTTCTCACGCAGCTTCCACCCTCTTCGTTCGATGACGTTCTACGTCACACTTGCGGTCACTCCGGACGTTCCACGTCCGCCGCTTATGAACGTGGGTGGCGCTGATGAACACTCTCAAGGTTAGGTTACTTGTAAACATAAATACCCCCGAAAGCAGAAGATCTGACAGCCGTCGCCGTAGCTCAGAGGTAGAGCACCGGACGCGTAATTCGGAGGTCGTGGGTTCGGATCCCACCGGCGGCATGTGGTTGTTTTTTCTTCTGCTTTTCTAATCAATTGGCATTAAGCGATAACATATTCAGTAATATTCTAAATTGATCAACACCACACAATAAATAAATAAAGAAAAAAAAATCCCCTGTGCCCCTTGGTTTCTGTGGCTGTTGGCTTCTGTCATATTTATAACGAGCCCCTCATTCCCCTTCCCTTGTTTGCTTAATTGCTTAGCGAGGGCCTCGGTTCTGTCAGCCTTGACGCCATAGGAAGCATAAGAGGGTTCTCACGCAGCTTCCATCCTCTTCGTTCGATGACGTTCTACGTCACACTTGCGGTAACTCCGGACGTTCCACGTCCGCCGCTTATGAACGTGGGTGGCGCTGATGAACACTCTCAAGGTTAGGTTACTTGTAAACATAAATACCCCCGAAAGCAGAAGATCTGACAGCCGTCGCCGTAGCTCAGAGGTAGAGCACCGGACGCGTAATTCGGAGGTCGTGGGTTCGGATCCCACCGGCGGCATGTGGTTGTTTTTTCTTCTGCTTTTCTAATCAATTGGCATTAAGCGATAACATATTCAGTAATATTCTAAATTTATCAACACCACAAAATAAATAAATAAATTAAAAAAAAATCCCCTGTGCCCCTTGGTTTCTGTGGCTGTTGGCTTCTGTCATATTTATAACGAGCCCCTCATTCCCCTTCCTATATATATATACCCCTGAAGAAGATCGGTCTTCCGATCGAAACGTCGAGTCGAATAAATATTTTTCCTTTAACGATGCGTATACATCGCTATATATATATATATAGCGATGTATACGCATCGTTAAAGGAAAAATATTTATTCGACTCGACGTTCCCACCGGCGGCATGTGGTTGTTTTTTCTTCTGCTTTCCTAATCAATTAGCTTAAGCGATAACATATTCAGTAATATTCTAAATTGATCAACACCACAAAATAAAATAAAAGAAGTAAAAAAAAATCCCCTGTGCCCCTTGGTTTCTGTGGCTGTTGGCTTCTGTCATATTTATAACGAGCCCCTCATTTCACTTCCCTTGTTTGCTTAATTGCTTATCGAGGGCCTCGGTTCTGGCAGCCTTGACGCCATAGGAAGCATAAGAGGGTTCTCACGCAGCTTCCACCCTCTCCGTTCGATGACGTTCTACGTCACACCTGCGGTAACTCAGGACGTTCTACGTCCGCCGCTTATGAACGTGGGTGGCGCTGATGAACACTCTCAAGGTTAGGTTACTTGTGAAACATAAATACCCCCGAAAGCAGAAGAATTGACAGCCGTCGCCGTAGCTCAGAGGTAGAGCACCGGACGCGTAATTCGGAGGTCGTGGGTTCGGATCCCCCCGGCGGCATGGGGTTGTTTTTTTTTCTTCTGCTTTTGTAATCAATTAGCTTAAGCGATAACATATTCAGTAATATTCTAAATTGATCAACACCACAAAATAAAATAAAAGAAGTAAAAAAAAATCCCCTGTGCCCCTTGGTTTCTGTGGCTGTTGGCTTCTGTCATATATATATATATATATATATATATATATATATATATATATATATAAAGTCAGTAATAGGCTACCTGTACGGTCCACTACAGGACGTGTACAAGTATATATATATATATATATATATATATATATATATATATATATATATATATATATAGCGATGTATACGCATCGTTAAAGGAAAAATATTTATTCGACCCGACGTTATATATATATATATATCTATAAAGTCAGCAATAGGCTACCTGTACGGTCCACTACAGGACGTGTACAAGTATGCGTGCGGCCACTGGCGTGAACTGGACGATGGCGGCAAGCCCATGTCGTACGAGGACACCGTGAGGCACAACTACGTGCTGGCTGTGCACGGACACTTCACAGAGGGCGCACCGACCTCCGATGAGTGCCACAGCGACGAGCCGTCGGCCAAGATGGCCTGCGTGTACGCCTCTTGCGTCGCATTCTACACCAACAGGCGAGTGTCTGTCGCTCTAGTCGTGTGGGGTGAGTAGAGTTAAGGTTTGTGGTGCAAAGCGACGTCATGTGGAGAGTGAATCTTCCTGCAAATTACCCAGTGTTTGTAAACGTCATGCAGGCTCGAAAAAAAGCTCGCGCTGATAGTACGTACTCCAGATTTAAAAATTGAAAAAAGAAATCTTTCCCCAAGGGCGAGTTCCATAAATTAGCCGTTAAATGAAGGAAAGCTTTCCCGTCAGTGTTTCCAGTAGCTGCAACCTATTATTTTTGATTGTCGCTATTACTTTATTATATGCTTTAACTAGACGGTGACGTCCATTGGGCGATCCGGCTGCTCTTTCACTAGAAACGTAAATAATTCGCATTAAAAGCACATATAGAAAGAAGGCTTATAACAACCTGAGAAGGAAGGAAAGTACCAAACACAGGTGGGCGCGGGAAATTAAATATTGCAAATTCAAGTGTTCAGGATGCGATAACGGGAACCTAGTCTGATGCACACCATGCGCACTGAGCTGGTAGTCAGACTCGTGTGCTTCAGTTAAGAATAATTGATGATCATGGTTGCTAGACGTGGCACATATGCTCTTAGATAGCTTTTCTGTTGTCCTGTACGCTTTTCTTCCCAAGTGCACCTATGGCACGCATATCGCATAATGCGCATAGGAAAGTAATTGGTGATACCAGATATTTCTTTTTAGAGCCCCCGCCCCGCATACAGCCACGCACACCACAATGCACCCATTGAAAGAGTGCATTCTTTGCAGTGATTAGCTGAGTGTTTACGAGGCGAATCATAGAGCACGTTATGAAAGAAGAGTTATTACGATGACCACAATGATGTCGACGGCTATGACGGTGCTCTACAGGAGCTCAACCCTTTCGAACCTCTTGGCCGCCGCCGACTTGGACGTGTCCCGCTGGATGCATTCCGAAGACTTCACCACGCTCTTAACCCTGATGGTACACACGGTTGTCCGCAACCGGCTCCCGTCCGTGCTGTGGGTGACCCTCCGAGACCAAAAAACGGCCAACGTCAACTTCGGTACATGCTGGTCATGCAGCTCCGACGACTCCAACTTCCCTCAACGCCTTCTGGATCTGGCTGTCAAGGTGGTCGCAGGCTCGGAACGCGCAAACCTATCGGACCTCCTACACCTGGACCACGAACTCAGGCACGCCCCATTAGCGCGTGGAAAATCACGTTTTGGTTCTTCCCAATTCATTCATATCGAATCTGCTGACCGGAATTTCTTATTGGGCTGCTGGAAACCACAGAAAAACAGAAAAAAAACCCTTCTAGATTGCGTTGGTGCCGCCATACTTGGCTTTATTGCTTGTTTACATGCGTTATGCAGTAAGATGTATTTCATATTAGTGTGTACAGTCTCTGCCAAAAGTAACCAGGCTGCATGGGTTGCTTCTCAATCATATAGTAGAGTCCTTACGCTTTCCATACAAATCAAAAAGTTTTTTGACAGTTAGGACAGGGGTTCTCCTTACCATACGCTGATTTAGATCTTGAGGGCTGGCATAATAGCTTTAATATGCGACTGAGAAGCAAACAGTGCAGCCTGGTTACTTTTGGCAAAGACTGTATGCATGTGTCAGGCAAAGTAGAAAGTGCCTGGGAACAACAGTGAAATCTACTTGTATATTCGGAGTACAAACATGCAGTACTTTCGAAACATGAGTAAAGGCACGTTATCAGCTGCAGGAAGGCTAAGTTTTGCTCCGAAAAGTGAATTTAAGATAAAAGGAATGTGTGGTCAATTAAACTACTCGCGATGTATGCACACATCTCCACTTTTCGTTGGTACCTTGACAGTAAAAACCCGCCATTGCTTACCTACACCCAAGGCGCTTAGCTCCGAATTATAAAAGCACTCTCTGAGTACGGGGCTCCCGCTGCTGCATATCGGCTGCATCGACAAGCTAAAGGGCTCTTTTACTTTTGTCCAAAGCACTCGCAATTAACAAGCGGCCAAACTATTTTGCACGGCTTTTTAAGCCGAATACAATTCCCCGATACTTAAAACCCTTTACTTCTGTCAGATAATAAATAGATACAAGTACGCCGGATTACATTTTTAAAGCAGGACTTTTAATCGAAAACGGTAAGTGCGCTTTGTCCACACGACTCTGTGCCCGCAGTGACGGGATTTGAAGGCGCAGGCTCCTTTCCCAAGCTATGCAACTCTGGGAAGCCGAACACCAGGCCGGGGCATAGCTTGTACCCATTTTGAGAAAACCGGTGGGTACCCAGCCGGCGGCGGGAGTCGAACCCACCACCTCCCGAAGCCGAGAGGGGCGCTCTGCCACGAGGCCACGGCTGCGCTGTGTGAATGTGTAAATGCCGCAACTGTGTAAATGTTGACAAAGAGGTAAAATCTAACAAAGGAGATAATTAACGAAGTGCGGAAGCCTGGGATGTATAAAGAAGTTAATACTTTTGGATTCTTAATGCAGTTCAGCAGGTTGACACATTGCTCACTACTATAATCCCCTCTTTATGTCCTGCCTGACGACCAGTACTGCAGTTCTGCAGGTTGACGCATTGTTCACTGCTATAACTCGCCTCTTTATATCCTGCTTGGCAACCAGTGCTGGAGTTTCGCATGTTGACGCATTGTTCACTACTGTACTCACCTCTCTATATCCTGTTTGACAACTAGTACTGGAGTTCAGGAGGCTGACGCATTATTCACTACTATACTCGCCTCTTTATATCCTGCTTGGCAACAAGTACTGGAGTTCAGCAGGTTGATGCATTTTTCAGTAATGTACTCGACTCTTTATACCCTGCTTGACAACCAGTACTGGAGTTCAGCTGGTTGATGCATTGTTCACTACTATGCTCGCCTCTTTATAGTATGCTTTATAACCACATGTTAAAATGCATGAAATGTATCTTTTTCGGTGTTTATCAGGGCGGACACATAAAACTGTCGTTGTTTTATGCCTTTATGATGAACTGCCAACCCTCTCGTATTCAAGCCAACCAGTTTTCTGCAAACTGGTTTTAGTTTCAATGCTTTCGCATGTGCCTCATGGGTTTGGCCACTGGAAAATAACACAGTACTTAAAAGTATTTAGTACACTCCATTGAATTAATATTGCCCCCAAACCGTCTGGGATGGCGTTGAAAGCTTAGTCTATAATTATCGACATTTTAGCGCAGCAGGCCCGCGCACTCTATAGTTTTTTTTTTTCAAGAAATGCTTCGGCGCGGCAGACAAGGACAAAACGTAGAATTACACCACAGAGCGCCAACTAACAACTAATTTGATTGAAACCCGCGTCAACGAATATAGGCTTTGCGCTCATCAACGACAAAAGAAAAAAGATAACATGCAGTGAAGACAGCATTAGGCACAAAATGATGCTGGCACGTGTGACGCACGCGAACATCGTCATGCCCCAAATCTAATCATTCTGATAGGAATTCTAATTCTCTCTTGAGAAGCGTCACTGAAGGATTGCTCACGCATGTGTTTGTCCCCGAACGAAGGATGACTGCTGCTTCGAAAATTTCTCTTTGAAGCTTGTCTTTTCTGCGGCCTAAAATAACTGTACCGCTGAAGAGCGGGAAACAGCCGCATTCTTTGCTGTGCGCCGGCACGTGCTCCCCAGTGCTTTTTCTTGAGAGAGTTTGAGTGTTCTCTTAGTCTGTCATTTATGCACCTGCCGGTTTGTCCAACATAAAACTGACCACAGGTGAACTTGATTTTGTAGATCACGCCTACTGCACATGGGATGAAAGGATTTTGGTGTTTTTTGCCGCTGACTATTCTTTCTGATTGTGCACCCTGTCAAGAGAGAATTAGAATTCCTATGAGAATGATTAGATTTGGGGCATAACGATGTTCGCGTGCGTCACACGTGCCATGGGTGCTGATCATTTTGTTCCTAATGCTGTCTTCGCTGCATGTTATCTTTTTTCTTTTGTCGTTGATGAGCGCAAAGCATATATTCGTTGACGCGGGTTTCAATAAAATCAGTTGTTAGTTGGCGCTCTGTGGTATTATTCTACGTTTTGTCCTTGTCTGCCGCGCCGAAGCATTTCTTGAAATATGTATGACCAGCTGGCCTACAAAACAACGCTTCTCTCTATAGACCTTATGCAAAATTGCTGCCATCTATCGGAGAAAAGAACCAGTTGAAAGCCGCCATGTTGGAGGATGACTGAAGCTCGATCCGCCTCTGCTCTCTGGATTTAGGCGTGCCCTGCGTTAGCTTCCTTACTGCTGTGCTGGCTCTAAAATCTTATTTCCTGTCACTTGAGCCTGTAAACATGACTGAATGGTCACTCGACATGTTTCTGCTGGCCAAGTTTCCTAATAACTTCGCAGCCACTTACTACGCGTCCAAAGCACACTTTCCGAACGCCACCGGCTACGGAGCTACAAGTTTTTCACGGAGTCCTACGCCAGTTTGCCGACGCTGAACACCAAGAAATGTACGAAGCAAGTGTAATTTTTGTTTACGGCTAAAAATGTGCGCATTTCGGTCTCGTTGGAGTCAGTTTTTATTTGGTTCGATACTTTTTGCAAACGGGCGTCCCGCTTGAATTGCTGTTGTTGTGGTAGCGTCTTCTGTGTGTTCCGTCGGCGCCGAAAGCAAGCGATAGCAAATCTCACGCTCACGTTGGTAGTGTCGAAAAAAGTGGCCTGTCAACATGCGACGCTTTCCATTTTCCTTGAAAAGTTCATACAGCATTTGTTTGTTTGCCCTAGTGCTCTAGTGCCCTAGAGCCCCTAGTTTGGCCTAGTGCCCTAGACAGAGAGAGAAAACACTTTATTATTATTACTGGGCACATAGACCCCCTAGATCCCCGCACGAGCCCACTACACAAGTGTTTGCCATTCTTGGACTATCGCCGTTAAAAACAGGCAGCCCGTGAATGCAGCAGTGTCTATGGTTTTACCACGACGAGCAAGCAGTTATGCACTGAGATTTTTGGAGGATTCTACACGCGTTATGCATTCCCGCTACTAGTTGGAACTATGGTACCGCTTGACTGGCTTCCCTTACGGTCCTTTTTTTGTTCGTTTGTTTACACAACACACGGCTTCATGGAAACCGGCCGGTTAAGTGAAATCGCTACATTCAAACAAGCCGTCGCTCCACAAAATAGGCACCTTTCCCTCGTCTAACAGAAACGATTGACTGACTTGCAGAGCGCAAACGTTCCGTGCCACGGGCACTTGACCCTTGCTAGTGTTTCCGTCGAAACAAATATTCACACCAAAAACTAACGCGTATAACCGCTGCGGCGGATAACGCTGGGAGCGACGTTTCTCACAAAGCGCGACCCGTACCACTGAACAGCTGATCACGATTACTCTCTTGCGAGGCCGATAATCGCAGCACTTCACGGCCAATCGCAGGAGAAAAACAGCTTTGGTGTGATATTTTCTTCGTACCTTCAAAGCTTATTTCTGATTTCATTACCTACATGGCGATAACAAAATGTGTTGTGCGATGTCTCGACGTGTAGCGACGGCTCTGCAACATTTGCGCCGCGGATGTCGGGGATCGCAGTCCAAAAATAGAAATGCACTCAAATCAAGCGCTCTTGCCTTTTTTCCCTGGGCGTCTTTGTGGCCCTGCTGCGTACAGCAAGGCACTAAGCAATACGTGGGCACATTGAGGACGATGAAACTCGAGCGCGCGCGACGTGCGTGCACCAGTATGTGCTGTGAATCCGGCGGCTATCCTCCAACGGCGGCCGCTAGATGGCAGTGCATTTTGCATAAGGTCTATAGTTTACTGACATATAAGACTGACAATATCCGCACTGAGTTATGCATTGTTCAATACCTCTGGGCGACAGATGGCGCTGTTTGTTACATCAAGTGAAGCTTAGAAGTGTGGGACTGAAAACTTCTTTTAGGACCAATATATTAAACTGTTAAAGCAATGTAAAGGAAAAGAAGCCGAGCATGGTGGCAACTGCCACCACTCCATTTGAAGAGGACGCTCCCATCCGTCCGTCCGTCCGTCCGTCCATCTGTCCATCTGTCCATCTGTCCATCCGTCTGTCCGTCCAATCCAATCCACCCACTAAAGCCGGACTGGCGACGTTGCAACCAGTCTTACTAAACGCGGAACTTGTATTGTGCGTAATCGCTTTGCGTTTTTTTACTTTCCTTGTGTCTAAAGCTTCAACACAGAGTTCGGTGTGCGACTTCACTTCCTTTATTACTTTCAGAGAAATTTCGCAGGCTCCGTGGAACTTGCCAGTCCAGAGCGTGGACTTTGACCAATTCGACTACCTCTACCGGTCCACGTGGATCCGAGCGCTCGCAGACTCTGGCGCCTTCTCGTCCAAGCCCGAGGACATACGGATGGTATCGGCCAACCCACGTGCCGTCGACAGAATTGTCGCGGTGCTGAATTCGGTCCCTCTACCAGCGGCCAGGCTGTACACTCTGCTGGCTCCGGTAGCACCGTACTTGGCGGTCGAACTGTTTGAGGCCGGTCGCCGCGCTTCCATGGACACGTTCAGGTAATTGATTAAAAATAAAGCACATATGCTGCGAAAATATGCTAGCAAAGTTTTTGTGGGCGTCCCTTGCAACATAGACAGCTTTCACGTGTCGTCACGAATGTCATAATCGTGGACAACCCAGACGCTATGTAGTAATCAATCCTGCTTCCTTCGTGCCTGTTCGCTCAAATATCGAGTCATCTAAAAAACTGAAAAGCTTTACTTTTACTTTGCAGCTCACTTTTCCTGCTGAAGCTTCATATTTACAGCTCCTTACCGCTGGCCAGGAGTTACTCGAGAGGCCTCTGACGCTGCCGGTCTACTTACAAGTTCCCGTACCTACCTAAGGCACACGTAGCCTTACCGTATCTGCTGCACCCGATATCGCAGAAGGAAAACACATGGTTTCAGATAAAGTGGCAGTATAAAAGAAAATGAACGACTGTGAACATGCACGAGCCTTTTACCAAATGGACACAGGTACAGGCTTTTTTTTTGCGTAGTAGTTTTAAAGATATCAGCTAGAACGGACTTCTACCGACTACAACATAAAACCCTTCAAAAAGGAAACGATCATGCCAATCACACAGTAATTAATGAACTTACTGGCATTGTTTTCCCCATAAACATAAAGAAGATAAAGGAAACAAAACAGAGTATTCACGAAAGTGCCTTCTCAATAACGTGTTCCAGCAGCGGATGAGTAGCATGTGTTGCGCTGTACAGGCGTCCATTGAACTCCACGAGCCTTTGTTCCCTCATTGTTTCCTTTTTTTCATTAACGCTGCCAAGTTTGGCTTGCATAGTAGAATACATCAGATGGGTACTAACGTTATCTAGCACCCGGAAGTGTACTTGGATGCGTCCTTAGCTACCAACGAAATTATTTCTGCCTTTCCTCCTTTCATTTGCTTCTTCTATTTTCTTGAACTTTCCTCCTGTCCTAGTACATGACGCATCCTATGTGTCCAGTGAGCCTCCTTTGACCTTTTCTAAACTTGAACTCATCCTTCCAGCTTTTAGCGCTTTCACCGAGTCCAAACACATTCTCTTTCTTTGACATTTCCTTTTCCTTCCTTCCACCCCTGATTTACCATTCATTCATTCATTCATTCATTCATTCATTCATTCATTCATTCATTCATTCATTCATTCATTCATTCATTCATAATTATTTCAATGTGCGGTACAATAAATACATGTGGTTATGGGTGTTACAGAACTGGGCCTTGAAGTAAAGCTGCCCAGGGGACCTCCTGTTTAAAAGTAAAAAATTACACCGGTGTATAAAAAATACTGCAATGAAAGAAATGGAAAGATCATAATACATTGCTAACGAGCTAACAAACAAATATGCAAAAAAGTGGGAATACCAAAACGAAGCAAGGTATAAAATGACACTACTACAGGTTATATATGAACACAACAACTAAACTAATACGTTCACACCGGCAAAGAACATACGAAGCGGGGAACAAAACAATGCCTTAGTGAGCAGATGAAACCAGAGTAGAAAACAAGAAGGCCCTATATGAGTGCTGAAATGGAAGTAAATTATGGTATAATTTTCTTTCCAATGTAAATGAATTCCACGCAGATAGTGTTGAAAAGTATACTGTTTGGTTTTTATAATTAAAGTGCGCATTCAGTTGTAGTAGGTTTATTGCTCAGCAAGTCTAGTGTGATTGTCATTGAAGAGTTACGAAGATTCAATACTATTAACGACGATGTGATTATTAAGTGTACGTAAGTTAAGTAACGTCAACCTGTAATGAATCAGTGATGAAATTGGAAGAACGCTTAGATTGTAATAAATATCCAGTACGAGTGCTCGGAAATGGCTGAATGTATTGAGACGAAGAGCTTGGTTCTGGAGGTGGCGGACGGATGATCGGTGAAAGCTATATGTTATGACCCAAGGTAATATGCAATACATAGGTGGCTAGGTACCAAAGAAAAGTACAATCGGTATCTGAAAGTGATGGCAGGCATTATCACACAAATACCAAAAGGAGTTTTGGACTTGACGAGTTTAGTTCCTTTGTTTTCCTATTGACCTTTCCTTTTTGCGGATGGCGCATATGCCGCTAAAGCCAGGAAACAGGCGCTTCACAGAATCAACGTAAAGAGAATGTGAAGACAACTCTTAAAGGAACAGCTGGTGAAAAAGAATAAGCGGGGTGAATGGGCTCCTTTCCAGATGTGTAGTCTCCGAACAGCTGATGCTGCAGATTTATATGACGATAAGTCTGCGTGTTCACTTGATCTTCCCTCCGGGCTCGCAGGGCATGGGAGGTGTGCGTAGAGGACGTGACCTTCCTGTTCACCGTCCCATTCGACACGTTCTTCGCGTCATCGCTGGGCACGGAGAAGGCAGTCGTCACCTTCAGCAACATATGGAGCAACATCCTTGTGGCCGGGGCCAATGCTCTTCATATTGGCAAAGGCCTCGAGCTTAGCATGGAAAAAATGATGGCCGAAGTTGTAGTAGAGCATGGTAAGTGCTAGCAATCTGCACTCCTGCTTGCCAGGATTGCATATGGCAGCGTTGCTGGATATAGAACATGAGTAGTATACCGCCCTCTGATGACCTGTAGGAGAGGGAAGAACACATTTGTCGCGATCACGTCTCTGTAACCGCTAGAATTCTCAACGATGCACATTCTTTTATACGATATGATTCGGGAGATCTGCGTTGACACTAATGGTTGTACATTTGGATGTAATATTGATCGCCTTCTCATTGCTACGTTCAATTTCATTTTGCTGGCCCTTTTTAATTACACTGCTGCGTGGGCTTTAGGGAGGTGGGTGCCTTCAGGAGGGTAGATGTTAACGGGGCTCGCTTGCTCAGAGAAACACACACACACACACACACACACACACACACACACACACACACACACACACACACACACACACACACACACACACACACGCGCACGCACGCACGCACGCACGCACGCACACACGCACACACGCACGCGCACACGCACGCACGCGCACGCGCACGCTCACGCACATGCACACGCACGCACACAGACACACACAGTCTTTTTAGGTCTAAGGAGGACTATACTGCTAACAAAATGGAATTACAGCAGCTCATTTTAAGGCCTGACGAGTGATCGGCACTTGCTGGGGCAGTAAGGATGACGGCACGCATGACTGCCAATGTCGAGCTAGGAACGAACAAATAAGATATCTCAGTAGCCTATGTGAATGACTGGGCGGATTCGTCGCTGATGGTAAGTGCACTCAGCATCATGCATTGAGTTTACGGCTTCCAGTTCGAATTCGCTTGCTAATGTTGGCCTTCGCCGTAAGGGCAGAGTCCAGGGTAGAGCGACAGTAGGGTGACAGTCCCTGAGGCGGCAGCTTTGTAAACTTGTATACATAGTCGGCAACCTTTTTGCCACGGTGAATGAGAGGATGGAAGGATGAGTCCCGGTCCACGAAGCATCCGGGCCGTAGGGTGCCAGGAGCTGAGGCCGAGGTCCTTGGACGCACCGAACGGCAGGGGTAGGGGGGCGGTGTCTTCACGTGTGGGTCTTGGGTCGGTCCTGGGTCGCTCGGGTCGTTGAGGTCGCTGCAACGTCGTCAGTGCATCGTGTTCTGGGGTCCGGGCGGGGGACGGGGCTGGGGTGAGAGGCGAGGTCGATTCAGGTCGATTCAGGTCGGGCACACGATGGCGATGAAGGGACCCCAGCACCTCACGCCAAATTTAACGTGACGGCCAGCCGAAAAATGAGTCGCGATGAACCATGAACAAGAGATGATTTTTAATGGCCGCTGCCCTAGCGCGAGCGTTCCGTCCCGCGCCACTGCCAGCTTCGTCGTCTTCGTCACAATATGTGTAATTTTTGTCGTCGTTTCTATAAACCAGGACAGCCACTTCTGCTCAATACGATAACCAAGAAATTATTCTCATTGATAGGTCTATGCGGCGCGTATATTCCCCGGACAGGCAGAAAGCATAATCTTGTAATGAGCATTCCCTGTGCGCGTTCTCAAAAGAAAGCAGAGAAACTTACTGCACTGCTCCCAGTTTCGAGGGCATGCCACACTTGCGGCACGTGAGGTGGTGCACGTGTTGCAATGTTCATGCCCCCAGTCACCTTTTGTAGCTCACCGCTGATGGTCATGGGAATGGTATAAAAATAGAAAAGCGCTAGGTCACTGGGTCATTTCATCGTACTCTTCTTTTTCTGCGTTTGCATTGTCCCAACGTTCGCCTTCTACCATAAAAAAATTTTCCATCTTGAAATGCATCCAAAAACTACTTTAGAATTTTTTTCTTATTACCAAGAGTGATATTCATGTCACCTCCCTAACGAACTCATCAGTATAGGTGTATCGGCAAACTAGCAGATGTTCTCCTAAGAAAGATTACTTATCATCCGATGAATGGCCAGCGCTGGCAACCGTTGTGCCTGGTGGTTTCGAAATCACGCATGTCGAAAACTTGGGGCAGGAAACGCATGAAATAATAATTACGATGCTTTATCAGCTTGAAAAGGTGTTCCATAAAACACGCAAAAATCTCAGAGGAATAGATAGAACTGCTAGCGAAGTATAGAGCGACAAATTTGCAATGCCTCGGCTGCCTCTGCCATACCTGCCGCGCTGCTAATGCTGCTTCTTGCTTAGACCATACAGCTCAGTGAAGATGCGAGAACAGGTATGCCGACAGCAAGAGGCATCACGGAAAACTATACTAGTAAAAATGGTACTACTTTCCTCCGTTACTGTAGCCCGAGCGGAACATTTCTGTAACGGTGTGAGTTTACGCCACCAGGACAGAAAGCGTTAAAGTGTTTATAACGACGAGCTAAAACGTGAGCACTAAACACATCGTGCGCCCACGTATATTCGCAGCGGATACTGGACTTGGCGACCCTGCCTTCTCCGAAAACTACGGTGAAGATTTTATGGCCAACCTCATCCGTTACCAACGCCATGGAAGCCGCAACTTCCAGGCGGCCTCGTTCCGCAGCGACGCCCCGCACAAGAAGGTCGGCGTTCCCAACAAGTACTTCCTCCCGGACTACTACTACGGCGGGGCCACCGAAAAGGCGCTCAACACCGGCACGCTCGGAGTACTCGCGGCTACCATCCTGTTCACCGGCAGTTCCCACAAGAACAACGAGCCTTCGGAGTACGCCGAGTGCTTCTCCAAGTACGCCCAGTACACGCTCAAGCTGCCCCTGGACAAGACTGACTGGCTTCGGCATACACGTGCCCGTTGGTCCGTGGAGACAGCTTTCGCGGCTCGCGATAGGGATCACGACACCAAGGAGCTGGCCGCGATGCATTATCTCCGCTTCGCGCGCACATACTGTGGCGAGGAAGACGCGGATATTCTCCCGTTACTGTTCGCCGTCCGCAGCTCGGAGAACTTTAATAGGACGTTCGAGTGCGGCTACAAGTACCCTGTCATGGATTGTTGATGGCTCCATTTCATTTGCCGAGCCATTATCTACACTCCCACATTTTCATACACGTCGCGCTGTACTGCGATGTTTATTATCGTGAATATTCATGTTTTTTATCGTCGGAAGTAAGTCAGGATAACGATTAATTAATACTGACTGTTGACACTGATGTCCGATTCTACACATCCCAGCTGTTCGTGATGTTGATTCGGGTGAAGAACTGGTGACTGGTCTGTTGTTCTTACCTTGGGTGTGTTTTTTGAAGCACGAAGTATTTAAAGGCGTGGCTTTCTCAACACGCTCCAGGCGTAAGTCTAACGGGTGGGCGACAGCGCTGTGGCGAATACATTTCGTGATTTAGTGAGAAGCCCATCGGAGGCTTAATACGTTCTGTGTCGACAGCGGCCGTCGCGCGAAGGAGCATTGGAGGCGATGGTACCATAGCTATTGGAACGAAGGCGCAAACAGATCATATGAAGGAAACAATCTACTGCGGTGCTGAAATCTCTAGTGTCTGCATTCGGTGGGAGGTCAACACGGTAATAAAGCAGTCTGTAGTCGTATAGAATTTGTGAACGTAGCGGCGAATTGCTTTCAATCGAGGTCTTTCCTCTATCGGCGTCGACCGCTCTTCGTGATCTCGCGGTTAATCTCGCATCCTGAATTCGCCGGGGACAGGTAGGCACGCACCTTCTTCGTCAGATCGGAGAAAACGCGATGTCACGGCCTGAGGTTGACGCCATTGGCTTGAGAGACTCCTTTTAGTTGCAATTGCCGCTGCCTTCTTGAGTTGCGCATGACTTTATAGATAAGCACACATCGACGCTCATACCAGGTAGCTGACTATGTACCCAGAAAAAGCGAAGATTTAATAAAGATGAGCCGATGAATGCTATCGTTGTATAGCTGCATATTAATAGGGTCACCCTATTATAAAAGTACCTCTAAATGCGATAGTGTTAAGGGTCCCCTGTGTTGGTGGTGTGGGTGGCAGCTACGGATCAATAAAACTGAGGTGAAGGAAAAACAGGTAAGTCAGAATTCAGATCGAATCTAACCCAAGAATCTAGGACTGCGACACGGGCTCGGCACCCATAGGCGACGAATGCGCTCTGGTTCGAGTTGAATAAAAGTGGTCCTAGTAATAGTGCTGTGCTCTTAGACTTTGGGAAATCTCTTAGATTGGCTTAGTTTACGGGTGTTTAACTTTCCAAAGCTACCCAGGCTATGAAAGGCACCGTAGTGGACTACCTGAGGTTTTTTAACGTGCACTGACATCGCACAGTACACAGGTCGTAGGCATTTCGCCTCCATCGAAATGCGACAGCCGCGGCTGGTATCGAACCCATGTCTTTCGGGTCAGCAGCCATCGAAATACTACAGCCGCGGCTGGGATCGAACCCGTGTCTTTCGGGTCAGCAGCCAAGCACCATAACCACTCAGCCACAGCGGCGGCTGAAGTGTCTTAAAGGCACGTACGAATGCGTACATGCGTAGATATGAGAAGGCTTTTTATCATTTAGGTAACTGAATATGCGATGCGGACAGGAGCCGGTAACGCTATGGCGGTGTACTGTTAAAGGCAGAGCTTGTGCTTTAGCCAACTTTTGTGCAGCACGGTTTGAAATTACACATAAGGCTTATATATGAAAAAAGATCAGGTTTGCTAAATGTACACAATCGACTCTTGATCATAAGATGCGAAATGGCTGCTTAGTAGAGTTGTGTTCTTCGTGCCAGCTTTTTACTGCCCTAGTGTGTGACACTCATCCTTTGAGAAAAGCCTCCTTTCTCAGAAGTTCGTCATTTTGTTGTCGAATTCATTTAAGAGCTGCTCTCTGAAGTTTCTTAGTTTTCCGGCCGTTCTAGAAACTTGTGGGCAATAGGAACCTTATAATATTTAACACAGTAAACTGAATTCGGTGAGCGTAAACGGGAATCTGTGTGAATTTTGTTTTTATCACTATTTAAAACGAATGAGGTTGGCGCTAAATTTACACTTAATTTCTGCAGCTAGCTAATACGGCGAAGAAGGCCGCAATCAGCAATTTGTGCGCCTATAAGGTGAAAAAATGCACTTCAAAGATTTCATGCATTTTCTTTATTTCGTAGGCAGCTACAAGTGATAAACGAAAGTAAAAAAATTGTGAGAAATACGTACTTCAAATTCTTCGCGATTTACAGCCATTGCATGAAATAGCAAAAATTCGCCCTAGATAGCTGGTGTTTTAATCTCTTCAAAAGTTAATCTTATTATTATTTATATATCCAATTCGCAGTTCGCTATCACCTTGATGGGCATTCAGTTAAGGAAATTGGTAATAGGGAAACTGCATATTTGGAGAACATTTCTTGGCGGCTTGCGAAGAACGCTATGCCGCCGCAGCCTTGACTCCGACTTCTCGCTTCCAACGTGCTAAACATGCTTGACTTCGGGAGGCCATCACTTGAGCTATCGCGGAACGACCGTTTCCGAGTATGCACGGGAGAAGAAAACGTTGAGCTTCACGCCCCCAGACTGGGCTCGAGAAAGAGCCTCGCAGCGAAAAAATTGAAGCCAAGCGCCTTCGGATTGCCTTTGTGACGCTTGGGGCGCTGTTTCCTTCACGTGAAGAAGCAATGGTTGTTGTTGGTTGGTTGGTTTACTGGGGTTTAACGTCCCAAAGCGACTGAGGCTATGGAGACGCCGTAGTGAAGGGTTCCGGAAATATCAATCACCTGTGCTTCTTCAGCGTGCACTGACATCGCACAGTACACGGGCCTCTAGAATTTCGCCTTCATCGAAATTCGGCCGCCGCGGCCGGGATCGAACCCGCGTCTTTCGGGTCAGCAGCCGAGCGCCGTAACCACTGAGCCACCGCGGCGGGTGATGGTTGTTGTGGGGTGTTGCGTCTTTGAGTATAAGACGACGCATAGCAGAGAAGGAACCTCATCATCATTCACTCTGCGATTTCATTAGATCAGCGAACCTTTTCTCATTTATTTAAGTATCCTCGTGATCCATCATTACATACTGTTTTATGCCCTGAGGCAACAAACATCGCTTAAAAAAAACTCTAAACTCTAGTACTCCACACGAACGCATGTATCGATGCTGTCCGATAACAATCGGCTTCTGGTGCGTTGCATGCGACAAACAGCGGATTCTGCCTGAGCGACAGGTGTCGTAACGCGACTGTATGTGTCGACGTAACCTGCATGCAGGCGTGCGGTTAGGCTCAGATGTGGAGCTGCGCTTAAAAAAGAGGAGGCTCTCACGGCTCGGTCCTGCTTTGGTGAGCAAATGTTCTCTCGGTCTATAGAGACAGGAAGATTTTTACAGAATTATTTCGCTATTTTCCATGCTTCATAGCATTAAGAGCTTTATGGCTACCACAGGATCGTTTTCGAGCAGAAAAGTCCAGGAAAGTATTCAAAACCTTTTATTAACAAGATCCGCTCGGTCTTTGCAGTGCTTTTCGCTGAAAAGCCTTCCTGAGATGTCATCAGTGTAACTGGTACAACTTAACCACATTTTAGGGACACAGACATACCGTAAGATGATGCGTAAAAAGATAGGCTTCCGACAGCACCACTGCTGTATTATGGGCACCCTATTGTAGACGAACGGAAAGTGACTTTTTTTTATTCGTTTCCAATCGAACTCGCCCGGTTATACCGCTTAAAAACGGCGTGGAAGGCGAAGGCCGATCCTCTGGTTGTGCACAGTCTAGAAGGGAACAGCACAAACTGCCTGATTGTTTGCCGTTACGTTTCTATGGCGTTGTCCAATAGTGCATTCATCTATCCGTAGAGTTTGCAAACACCATTCACTGCTGGAGCACTCCGGCAGAAATAATAGTCCATTTGCAGCAGCCGAGTCCTTCTAGTTGGAAGTTCAATCCTTCAGAAAATGCACTGGAGAAAGTAGTGTACTTCATTCCGGCTTGGCTGGCAACAAGAACGAGAGCACACGCTTTGATGAGATTTCGCTTTATTACATGTCTAGTTATTGCCTTGACTCCTTCCCTGATACCAAAATGTATTTAAAGCAACCGTCGTGTCATGAAGCATCAGACATTCCCTTCGACTGCCATTGAAGTCTGTAACATAATAGGTTGGTTTCTAAGTATCGATGTTAAGATTTGGCTTGTGTAGTGCAGTGCTATACATTTTTGGAGTGCTTTACAATCACTCTTTTCAAGGCATTCACTGGAAGCCATTGATGGGCCAGATGGGTGTGGGTTCGAGAGGTGTATGACTGAAACGAGTACTCTAAGCGCACGGCGCAAGTATGTTACACTGAGTGATGCCTTGAGAGCGGTGCTGCGACTATACTTGCATCGTTGTGTGCCGTTGGCATGAGGTCATTTTCTATGCGAAAAATGGCTGATGTCTTGGCGGTTTTGCCGCATAGCTGCGCACTTGAATGTGAAAAAAATTTGAACGATACTTAAGCTCCGCGTTGTGGGCATGACGTGACACGGTTACTGGTTATTTCGTACTTTATTTCTTATTTAGTGACTCTTTCTAATTACACACATTCATTAGCACGCATCAGTCGGCATACCAGACCACATGAATAACCACAAGACAAAAAGGTTTCCTTTTAAAGATGCACTGAAGAGGAATCTGAGGTCGTATTTTTACCACTGGAACTCAATCCACACGTTCCGAGTGTTCTTGGAAACTTCGATTTATTGCCCTGTGCGGCAAATTTTTCTAATTTAAATGAGATTAACGTCGGGCTCCCACCTTTTTTTTTTAATTCCCCACAAACGGTGGGAGGAGTCGACCAACCTTTCACCCAGTCCCGTGGCGGCTTACCGCTCTACCATCGGCGGAGTGATACGTAGTGATCAGCGAAAGCAAAGAGTCCACGCTTATTTTTATTTCCATGGGCTTAATTTGCAGCTATGTAGTCTCTGACTAGACCTACAACCAATGCTGAATTTGTGCGAAAACGCCTGGCTTTTCCAACGAACATCCGCTCTACAACTACCGCGTTAAAATTTGCGACGCCCTCGGATGAAGCAATGCCAACGAAAAGTTACCTCGTGATGTTTAGGCATCCGGCACCGAAATTCGCATCATATGTAAATTAGCGAGATTGCATCATGCTGACATGAAAGGGGCTTGTCATGTGAATGCAAGGTGAAATGAAAATAAAAAATAAATAAAAGTGCCCTTCCATCGTTAAAGCGATTAACCAGTCGGTAAAATAAGCATAGTTGAGCCGCGCTGCACAAAGCATGTTGATATTTAACTCTGTGGACGTGCCTCGCAGGAATGTGCATTTGGATGGCTGCAATGCCTACAGTGTGCTTCTTTTTAAACAAGGACTAACTAACCTCTTATGCTGCACGCCGCAATGGAAGAAATACGTGGGAGTCTGGATAACGCCAGACATTGCATGTATGTATGATGTATGTATTGTTCGCAGTTAGGCTTCAATTCATCACTCTTCTGCTTACATGACTCCCCTGTTTCCTGACGCCAGACGACATTTGTATTACATGCCACAAAAAACGTTTCTTGGCCTATAAATTGTTTTTGAAAATTAGTAGCGGACTTCCCTGATACACCTGCTGTATAGTAGACATATACAACAGACACATACATACATACATACATACATACATACATACATACATACATACATACATACATACATACATACATACATACATACATACATACATACTACATACATACTACATACATACATACATACATACTACATACATACATACATACATACATACATACATACATACATACATACATACATACATACATACATACATACATACATACATACATACATACATACATACATACATACATACATACATACATACATACATACATACATGCATACACATAGATACGAGACCGTAGCATCCTGTGGTCTCTACAGCGCATTTCTCCTCGAACCTACATGCCCTGCGCGATGCCAGAGTGAGCGCATAGTATCTAATTATTTCGTTTCTGTCTAACCATTCAGGCTCTTCTACGTCCACTTCCACTTTTCTAGTTTGCGGATGAATTCATGATCCGCAAATTATTTCTCTCGGTGAACTGTGCTAACAAGTCCTTTCTGCTACTACTGGAGCCAATGCCATAGTCGCCTACTGCCTGTTCTCAGCCTGCTTCTTCCCTACTTTGGGATTCAAGTTGCTCCTCAGTCCTATGTACTGTGTTTTTACTTCGCCATTGCGAAATTCGACGTCTTCACAGGAGCTTTCGACAAGGGCGCATTCTTAGTCATTGCAGATTAGGAAGACAGACACTACGTCGAGCAGTAAAAGGCGTCAGCGAAATGGAAGAGGTCATATGAAGAAAGTTACAAGTGGGAGTTTTTCCCAGCCCATTAGCACGAAGCCGATGGCATCCGGTGATTCATGACCAGATGTGTAAACACTGTAACGGAATATCAGGCATGATCCACATGGTGTGGACTTGCCCTAGCTACAATGAACCAGACAGGAATATAGATTCCTGGGAGGCTTTGATGGTGAGCCAGAAAGAAGACTAAATGAAAGTCATCCATGTGGCTCTGGACACCGCTGAATCTCTAGGGATCCCAGCCTGCTGAAAGGAGAGGAAGATGACGGCGGTCATGACTCAAGTATCCGCTATGCATCCTGACCAATCCCCCACCGTGGGTATGTGCCATTAAGCCCGAGGACATCATCATCATCTTCTTGACTGCCCGCTGATTCCTTGTGGGTGAAAATAAAGTTGTCTTATCATCATGACAAGAACTGTGGCAAAAGTACTGTGATGTGATCGTCATTGCCTTCCCGTCACGGTTTCCTTCGTGCAAGTACTTTTCATGGCGCCTTTACGCTTAGCGCGATCTTCTGACGCCCGAATATAAAGTGTAGATTATGAAGTCGGAGAGCCAAACCTTTTTATTTCTAGTATGTGGTCTCCGCACACAAGTGATACGCAGCTTATTCGTACTGGCGCTCGGCTGCAGAATCTAACGACGCTGGACCGAATTCGGGCAGCGATGACTGCATATTAACAAAATGCAAACACGTCCTTGTGCTCTGCGACAGCAATGCTGGTTACCAAACATACTTTGTTCTAATTTAATTACGAACCCTACACTACACCTTTCCTGTGGCCCAAGTGTCTGCTCCGGACGTGCACTGTGCCCTGAAGTGCGCAGTCGGCCTAGAATGCCGGCGAAAGCGTTCCATGCCTTTGTAATCGCATGTCACGCGGTGGCCCGCAACCTTGATGTAGTTGGGTACGGGCGACTCCGGCTTCATTTCAATTCGAGAGAGAGAGAGAGAAACAACTTTATTGCCATAGATTGGCGGGATTTAGGGCAGGTGGGCTTGGTGTGGCACGGGGCGACTTCCTGGGCCCACGAAATGAGTGCCAGTTGGATGCTCTTGTCTGGCCTTTTGAGGAGTTCGTTCCATCCGTCTTCGGAGGGAGCTGGCAGTAAGGTTCGAGGGGGCGGATTTCCTGCGCAACCCCAGAGGATTTGAGCCTGGGTGGCGATTTCTCCCTGGTAACAATTTTGGCAGACGGGGTCGTATTCCCCGTCTGTGATGAGTGAAAGTCTAGAATGGCTAAGGATAGAGTGTGTCTGCAACCTGCGGAGCAAGGTGGCTTGCGCTCGATTCAAGTCGGGGTGTGGAGGCGGGAACTGGCGTCTCATCTCTCTGTAGAGATGTAGCCTGTCCCGGTGGTGACACTAGGGACGCGGCCTCATGATGCCGTGACATATGTGCAGCACCTAGCCATAAGGGGAGAGAGCCTTGCCAAGGGGGCGTCACTGGGTGGGCGGGCAGGCAGAAAAAGAAACAGTCACTTCGGTCACTTGAGGGCCCAGGGGGATGATGGCGATGGGTTCCTTGCCGATGAAGGCAGGACACATCAACGATTGTAGCCATGGCGGCTTTAGTCTTCATGGTGGCTTGTATATTGCGTCCACAGAAGTGCTGTACGCAGCAAATATGTCGCAATCCAACTACGGAGGCTGTCGCATTGACGACACCCTGCGGACTAGCCCCCTCACGGACGATGACGTCAAAGGCAAGAAGAACCTTTGTAGGTGGCCGGCTCACCAAATTGAAGTGGTGGTAGTGAACACATTTATCAAGGCCGAATGTCTTTAATGACTCACTCTCCTGTCTGCCCGGCGTTACATCCAGCGCCTGGCTGACGGGTGTCCACCGAGATATGTGAGACAGTTCCTGCGTAATTTACTTTCCTCAAATACAATTTTCATTTTCTTCATTACGGCTCCTCTTTTTCTTTCATCTTTTACTCCCACTTCCTCCGTTCCTCTACGGTGCGGTTCGGGTGTCCACCGAGATGACAGAGAATTTACTGCCCCATTTCCTTTCCTAAAAAAGCGTTGCGTTCAAAGCTGTTTCTAACGGGCAAGGCATCGCGCCAGACGGGTGGTGGCGTTCCGTTCGGTGGACTCCTTAGCGGCGCTACAACACGCTGTCGCGTTCCACTCCTGAAGGCGAAGCCTAAGTGTCATTAATGAGCAGTTAATTATTATTTAGTCTTTAATCAGTAATTAGTCATTAGTTAATGATTAGTCATTACTTAGTAGTTTGTTATTGTGCATAACATCACCCAGTGGTGACGTCACCAGTGCCACAGAGGCAGTCAAAGTGGTGAGGAAAACGCTTTCGCCTCTATGCACTTATGACAGTCAAAGTGCCCCTCAAATTTTTTAGGAAGGGGCAGGACGAGGAGGTGGAAGAACATTTATTTCCGCCGAATATGGCGAGGCAGCCACCTCCGGGTCCGCACATAGGCGTCTGGGGAGGCAGCCTGTCGCACCGCTGCCGGAGGACGTCCGGCTCCGTCTAGGAGAAGAGGTCTTCAGCCTCGGCCGCCAGGTGGACGGCGAAGCGCTGAGTTTTTTTCGTCGGAGCTTTTTAGCGTGGCCTCCCATTCATCGCTAGTTTTGATCGCGTTGCGCCCTGGGGCACGGACGCATCTCCGTATTATATGATGTAATGTGGCCACGTGGACAAAAATTTACAAATTTCGGTTTCTGCACCGTCCCTCTGGTGGTATGTTTGGATTAGCCCGTAAGGCGGCCACCAGCCTGACACCCGAAGAAAAGAGGCGTCCAGAGGTCGAACACCGGCCACCGACGCAGGCCGCCGAAGCCAACTTGCACCAAACCTTTAACCTTTTAACCTGAAACACACACAAAGAAAAAATGGCTGAGACTTAGCTAAGGTTAAGCATAGTCAGATGCGAAGCATATTGATGGCTAGGCTTGGTAATACATGGCTTTCCTTGGTTGAATACTTAGTCATTTTAATACAACCACTAGAAGTGTAGCAAGGATTGCCGTGGCAGCTATATACGGGATCATCGGTGAAAATGCAGAGTGTACAACCGCTGCCCCAGCACCAGCTACAACAGCATTCTTGGCACCCATGGAAAGTACATTGGAAAGCTGAGGCAAGCTCAGCTTTATACCGCTGCTGTAGCGTCACGTGGTCAGCTGCAGCGCCTCTGATGTGGAGCCTCCACCGCCGCGGCCGACCACGCGAGCCGGCAGCCCATCTCTCCTCTGTTGTGACGTCATGTTGTCACGTGGTCAGCCGCCGCGCCTCTGATGTGGAGCCTCCACCGCCGCGGCCGACCGCGCGAGCCGGCAGCCCATCTCTCTTCTGCTGTGACGTCATGTTGTCACGTGGTGTCACGTGGTCCCGCTAAAGGTCAATGGTAGCTCCACCGCCTCGCTCGACGGGCTGTAGTGTAGCTCTAGTAGTATGCTTCGCATAAAAATAATTTATTTTTGTACAAACGAATAAGTACAGTACATAAATAATTACATAGGCACACTAGGGAGCCGGCTCCGTACAATGACACAAAAAATAGGTAAAACAACAAGAGCACGGATACACAAAGAGAATTTATTGTGTACTCAAGTAACATGGATCATACAAACATAACGTCCCCTAAGGGATCATACAAAGCAGAACACGGGACGCTTTGGGCTCCACGCACATGGAACTCTAAGACAATGCAGAAGGGGAGGGGGGTGCACTAAGCCTCCCCTACGAATCAACAACAAGGATTAAAGCCCAGTGTTCCCTGCTAATCGTTTCTAAACGAAGACAGGGCGCGGGGGGTACATATGAAAAGGGGGGGGGGGGAACACATTTACACAAAGGCCCGAATGAAACAAGCCATAAGGCCGACAAACCCAAATAGGCAGGGGGCTAGTAGGGCACGAGCCTACAACAGAATTCCAGATAATAACAGCGATTTACGCCACTCCGCATTCCACGGTCAACTTAATCCCAGCCATTTTTACACGCGTAGATGTACTAGCTTTTGGCAGAAATAAATCGAGAATTGAAATTAAAATTGCAGAAAGGGAAAACAAAACTTGATGTATTTTAATCTGTTCCCCTCACTGTAACTGTTTATTACAAATGATTTAGGCAACGTTTATCAAGTGTGCCTAAAAGACAATCTGGGCGCAGGTATAATTCGAAAATATTGCTTTGAGAAATAGAAAGGCGCGACAACTGTGCCAATCAGTGGACACCTCAAACGCGCCGTGAGAGAGATGGAGAATGTGGGATGCTATGGCCGAGCAAGCATTCCGCTGGCCTTCGTGGAAACCACCAGCGCCATGCGCCCGCCAATGCCCAGAGAGATAGAAACAACTTTTATGCGAAGCATATTACAATAGGTAACCCAAGCCCTTCGTGACGGTTACACGCCGTGCACACCACGTGACACAATGACGTCACGACAGATGAGAGACGGGGCTCCAACTCGTGCCGTCGCTGCGGTTGCACGCCGTGCAGACTACGTGGTATGATGACGTCACACCACGTGACACAATGACGTCACGACAGATCGCCGTCACGCGCTGGGAGAAGGAGAACGATGCCATCGCACAGACGCCGGAATGTCCTCGAGCGGCATTCCCGCGCATTACGAACTCGCGTTCACACTCGGTGGGTGTGGGTGAAACGCTCGCTCCACCGGGCAGGCGGACGCGGCTTCCGTGGCAATCCAGGCACTCACTCAACGCGCGTCTCGGGGTTAGTCGGCGTTCCGCTGTAGCCATGCCGTTGTCTTCCCCCACGACAAAGGCTTCTAGTGGTTGTATTAAAATCACCAAGTATTCAACCAAGGAAAGCCATGTATTACCAAGCCTAGCCATCGATATGCTTCGCATCTCACCAGGGTTAACCAAGTTAAGCCTCAGCCATTTTTTTTTTGCCATATGTAACAATTGCCATAGAATGGCAGGATTCAGGGCAGGTGGGCTTGGTGTGGCACCCTATTATAGTGAGAGCAACTTCCTGGCCCATGAAACGAGTGCCAGTTGGATGCTCTTGTCTCATCTTCTGAGGAGTTAGTTCCATCCCTCCTCGGAGGAAGCTGGCAGTAAGATTCGAGAGGGCGGATTTCCCTCGCAACCCCAGAGAATGTGCTCCTGGTTGGCCATTTAAAAATTGGGTTTTGAGGAAAGGAAATGGCGGAGTATCTGTTTCATATCTCGACGGACACCTGAACCGCGCCGTAAGGGAAGGGAGGAAGGTGGGAGTGAAAGAACAAAGAGAGAAATAGGTGCCATAGAGGAGGTCTCCGGAATAATTTTGACCACCTGGGGATCTTTAACGTGCGCTAACATCGCACAGCACACGGGCGCCTTTTGCGTTTCGCCTCCATCGAAACGCGGCCGCCATGGTCTGGTTCGAACCCGGGTACTCCGGCTCGGTAGACGAGCGCCTTAACCACTGAGCCATCGAGGCGGGTTGGCGATTTCTCCCTGGTTACAATTTTGGCATAAGCGGTCATGATCATCATCATCATAGTAACTTTATTTTATGCAGAGGAGTTTGGGGCTCATAGACCCCTGCTCCCCCGCCCGGCCCCACTGCACTCAAACGTTCATGTTCCTGCGGACCATGACGTCGGCAGCCCGGCTGGTTGCGATGGCCTGCTTGGCCGGGTCCGCGGAGCGTAGCAGGGTCGGTCGTATTCTCTGTCTGTGATGAGTGAAAGTCTAGAATGGCTAAGGATGGAGTGTGTCTGCAACCTGCGGAGCAAGTTGGCTTGCTTTAGATTTAAGTCGGGGTGGGGAGGCGGGAATTGGCGTCTGGTCTCTCTGTGGAGGTTAGTGATCACTCACCTCCACAGAGAGACGAGACGCCAATTCCCGCCTGCCCACCCCGATTTAAATCTAACGGCGACCTCTTGGGATTTTGTCACGACCTGTCCTTGTGTTTCCAGGTAGGAGCTGAGCAGCAACGTCTCTTGCGGACCCGGGTGCACGGGCCTCTGAAGCGATACTGGTGGGAGTTCTCTCCGACAGCCACAGATGTGGTCTACGGTCACTTTTCCGCCGCATTTGCTGCACTCCAGTTTAGATCCATCCGGGCACACTTACCTTAAGACAGCGGGATTAGGGAGAGTTTGTTAGGAGTTTTCTCCACGGTACCTCCTGCTCTTTGGTTAGGTTTTTATACGAAGGTGGAAATAGTAGCCTTTCCAGCCGGCAGTGCTACGGCATCTCGCGATAGGTACGAGGACGAATCAGAGAGTATTTGCCTCTATTTGTTATTATACTCCGTTTCATACATAGCTGTCAACGCAGCCAAGGCTACGGCGCCTGTTCGCACTCCTCGTCCGCATCGTAATGTAGTGCGTCGAAAGTGAAAAGAGTAATGAACTCAAAATTAAAGTTATTGTCGGTTAATATTGCAGTATAATGATAATGGTGTTTTAGTTTGCAAAAAGATTGCTTTTTCTTTAATGTTCTTCAAAACAGGGCGCCTTAGTTTTCTGGCTTTTTTTCGGCTCCTACTGTATCAGGTTTTCGCAGCTAGGCCGGCCGGCGATGTCGTCTTCTTTCGTCTTTCGGTTTCCGAGTATGCGAAAATGGCACCGCCATCTCCTACTCGCTTGTTTTCTTCGCCCACTGCGGCTTTAAAACATCTCCTTCTCGCATATTCTCCAAGCTGAAGCCTCCGAAAATTTCGAAAGACGGCAAGCAGGTGATTGTCAACGTTTACTGTAGCGTAAGGAAGCGCTTCAGGGAGAAGACTGCGCGTGAAGTTCTCGAAACTGTGGCCGAGGTGACCGGGGTGAGCCCTCGGACAGTTGCGAGGTTCAAGAAAGAAGGTCTCTCTACTGGAATAAGATCACCTTGTGTGCCGCATGCTAAAAAGTCGCTCATTGCCCGAGAAAAGCATTTCGCAATCACGTCCGTCGCCAATAGACTACACTGCCTTTTCCCTTCGAAGCAAGTAAAGAGCGCTGTGTTTTTCAAGGTAGGCATTAGAGTTTGACAGTTTCGACTTTCTACCTAATGATTATTTTAATAAAAATAAAAAAAGAAATGAAAAAAAAAAACAGCCAAGCCGGGAGTCGAACCTTGGAACACACAGGCGCGCGCTTCGTACCACTCAGCCACGACGCGAGGCGGACGGATACATTTTGCTTGTTTTTTGCAGCGGACTACTTTCGTACCTTTGGCAGCGTTGACAGCTATGTATGAAACGGAGTATAGGTAAAATAAGGTACATACAGGTAATTACAAATATATGTACTATTCTACATGTCTTACACTATTTTGAAGCGAAAAGCTTCACTACGAGGGTAGGAGCCGAACTTCGCGTGAGCCGGTGCACAGATTTGCCAGTTCTGCGCATGCACGATACCGAGTGACGTCACATGCGGCGCAGGTGACCGCAGTAGTCGCCGCCGACTCCGTCGCCTGACCTTTCGACGCAGCCGCGCGCTACTGCGCATGTGCGCCGCCACTAGCGCTGCGCGCGCTACTCCTCCTCGCCACCGTTTGACTTTTGGATCCAGCCGCGCGCTTCTCGGCTATAATTGCGCTTGTCTGAGAATAGCCGCTCGCTCCCAAGCACGATCACGGCTTCGGCCGATTATCTTTTTTTTTTCAGCCAGCGCCCGCTTCGGCGGACGCGGTTGTTCGTGCGATGCGCGTCTTTTCTTTTATTTTTATTTTTCCTCTTATCTTTCAACTCTCTTCTACCTGCACGCGGCAGCGGTGGTGGCTCGGCTCGAGCCAGTAGGCAGACCCCAGCAATTTCCTTTTCATCCTTCCCTCAGTCGCAACAAGTATAGCCGCTCGCACTCGCCATGGAAGGAGAAGCATCCAGACGTGGCTGTAGAGAATCTACCGATCCAGAAGTGCTAGCTTGGTCCAGACTCTACCGGTGAAATTAAATGAGCTTGTCGGCTGGCCGCGCTGCAGACAGAAATCCAACAGCACTCTTAGGAGCTCTGCCGATCCAACTGGGGACAGATATGTGACGGCATCGCCGGAAACCTGTACAGCACACGCGCATGGCAACTCCTCCGACACCTCATTGACCCCACACGCACCAAATCAGCAACACAGCACCACGTGACACGCCTCACACATGAACACATTGGCGATCCCGACACCCTTCTAGACACACTTCAAACCATGTACACATCTCCAGGCGGCCCCATACCTCTACCCCACTACACAGGGCAAGCAAATCCCACCCTCGACAGCGACATCACGGAGACGGAAGTCAGAGCGGCCCTCCTGATTCTCCGCGCCAACTCCGCACCTGGTGCAGACCAGATCACAAACTCGATGCTCCGTAATCTGGATGTCCAATCGATCACCCACATTACGAAATACTTCAACCAGTGCTAGAGGGAAGGTAACCACCCGCAGTCCTGGCGCCACGCGAAGGTAATATTCCTACCTAAACCCAACAAACCACTTACACTTTAAAAACCTTCGCCCGATTTCTCTAACCTCATGCCTCGGGAAGCTCCTCGAGCATGTTGTTTTAGCGAGACTCACAAATCACATGGCGGACAACAATCTTTACCCGCATAGCATGGAAAGATTTCGCCCCCATCTATCTGCACAGGACGCTATCTTGCAACTCAGACACGACATTTTCGACCAGCTTCTTCCAGGTCACACCAAGGCATTCTTAGCTTTGGATCTCTCCAAAGCTTTTGAAGCCTAGTGGTTTGAGCGCCCGCCTCGGCTTCGGGAGGTGATGGGTTCGACTCCCGCCACCGGCCGGGTACCCACCGGTTTTCTCAAAATGGGTACAAGCTATGGCCCGGTCTGGTGCTCGGCTTACTAGGGCTGCATTGCTTGGGAAAGGAGCCTGCGCCTTCAAATCCCGTCACTGTGGGCAGAGAGTCGTGTAGACAAAGCGAAAAAAGGGCCACAAATTGAGCTTATGCCGCACGAGGCGGACTTATGGTTGCTTGGCGGGGGAACTTATCACTCATCCGTCAAGGCAACTGTTTGGTCTAAGACCCTTTTCCCAAGCATTTCACCCTAGAAGAGCCGAGCACCAGGCCAGGGGAAATCTTGTACCCATTAAAGAAACCGGTGGGTACCCGGCGGCACTGGGGATCGAACCCAGCACCTCCCGAATGCGAGGCGGATGCTCTACCACAAGGCCACGCTTCGGTTCGATCTGTGCTCCCTAAAGGGTGTACGGCGCCTCGGGGCTGGCGGTGCTCGGTGTGTGGTGAGCCGCAGCCCCACCCAAAACGTTAGCAGCCTCGTGTCAGGGCTGGATTGACTGGGGTGTTGTGTCTATCACAGCACCACCGCCTGCTGTCGGCTGTCAACCGGAGGGTTGGCTACCTGGCCGCAGTTGAAAAGCTGTGACTGGGGCTGTGGTGTACTAGGGTTGCTCCCAGGCCGGCTAACACTGGGAGGGATAGCGTCCTCCTGTTACCTAGCGGGGTGTGATGGCACTGGCGATGAAGGTCCTGAGGCGAAACGCTGGGAGTGGTTGCGTACTACTGTAATCCAGTGAAATAGGAGGCGATGCTAATGCATCCCAGGACCTTGATCCTGGGAAGGGTCTGTGGCGATCCTATCCCAGTACTTAAAGCGAGAGAGTTCATACGCTGCGGCAGTCTAGGGATAGGCTGCTGTGGCTAAGTCTCCAGCAGATTCGCTGCAGGGAAATCCCCGCTGACTAAAGTCATCAGGGGTAGGGGCATCCCTGTGTAACCCGTGTCCGAAGACCACTCGGGAGCGCTGCTGGGGTCTGCCCTCGTTCCCCCTCCGGGAAACCAGGGCCATCTCTGGGAAACGCTGAGGCCTTCGGGCGTCTCAGTAGGCTAAGAGAGCGAGGGCAAAGCGAAAGCAGAACTGGCGCTTGCGTCCCTTGAGAGTCTGTGAGTAGTACCGTCGTGAGACCGGACGGGTGTGGGATGAAGCCCACACTCGCACTGCGGGTACGTAGGCGGTAGGTCCTGCTTGCAGGGCCGGCGTCAAATCCAGGACGCTTAATAAAAGTTGGTAGAATCGGGCTCCCGCTTGCAGTGCGGCGCGAAGGGATTACCCGAAGTCGAGGGCGCTTCGGCGTCTGGCAGGGGTGCACATCACAGAGGTGCACCACGGGGAGTAGCGACCCCGCCTGTCCGAAGCTCGTGGGTTGGACCCACACACGACCATCGGGGTGGCAGTAGTTCGTCAGTCCGCCACGCTCGATGGGAGGGCTTTCGAGCCCGAGGATGACCAAACCTAAATTGGTACAAGAGCAGTCTCTGGTGAGGGGGCGCACCAAGCACTTTGTGCAAGAGACTTGCACTTGGGAAGTGGCCTGGCCCTGGCCTAGTCTGTGTATGGCTGGGGGAGGCTATTTTGGCAGGCCGAAAACTTCTTCTTGACCGAAGCGTGGCCTTGTGGTAGAGCATCCGCCTCGCGTTCGGGAGGTGCTGGGTTCGATCCCCAGTGCCGCCAGGTACCCACCGGTTTCTTTAATGGGTACAAGATTTCCCCTGGCCTGGTGCTCGGCTCTTCTAGGGTGAAATGCTTGGGAAAAGGGTCTTAGACCACACAGTTGCCTTGACGGATGAGTGATATGTTCCCCCGCCAAACAACCATAAGTCCGCCTCGTGCGGCATAAGCCCAATTTGTGGCCCTTTTTTTTTTCTCGCAAGTCAGACAGCCGGAAAAACCGCCATGTCTAGTCAGCTGTGATACTCTGAAGTTTTCTCTTCGAAACGAAGGATCGCTTACAGTGTTTGTCTTGAGACACGCTGGTTAGAGCGTACGAGTTTTGAGTCGGAACTCCTCACTTTGCATTGAACATCAGGCGACCATGACTGCTCTATCCCCATTGAATTTGGGTGTGCGCACCTACGCCTACATACAAGCATTCCTCGCTGACCGCACAGCTGAGATACACTTCGGCCCTCTGTCTTCCCCCTTCTACACGCTTCAGAGCATCGGCACCTCTCCAGGGTCCGTCCTCTCCCCTTGGCCCCGTACGCTCCCCTATTGCCATTGAACTGAATGGTGCCCGGTACCTGAGGTTGGCATCCTCCGTGTATTCGGCCTGCACATCCAAAACGATGCCATAAACACCACCACCCTCAAGAAACTCAAGCAGGTTGTAGGCGCGATATCGCACCTCATCCGCAGGGTTTCGGGACGTCACAAAGGCATGAAGGAGCGCGACCTATGTCGCCTCATTCATGCCTTTGTCCTCAGCCGTGTGCTGTACACTACCCCACACTTACAACTATCCAAACATGACATAAACGCTTTGGATGCTTTGATTCGCAAGGCATTCAAGGTAGCACTTCATCTTTCCCTCAACACACCCACAGACAGATTGCTCGGCCTGGTCCTCCACAACACGATCGGGGAACTGGTGCAGGCCCACCGACAGGCCCAATATATCAGGCTCACACAAGCCTCCACAGGTGGGTATATCCTGGACTACCTCGGAATCAAAATGCGGCAAACGACCCAACTCTCCTCGCCATCCCACGACCCCTTCACCGGGAGCTCCTCATCAGGCCGCTCCCGAGGAATATGCACCCGTCCCACCATGAGCTGCGCCGCAGAGCCCGTGCGAAGGCACTCCATCGAGCGTACGGCCCTGATCCGGGCGCCGTATGGGTGGACGCTGCCTGCACGGGTGATGCAGCGACAGCAGCTGTGGTGGACTCCTCTTTATCCGCCCTCCTCACACTACAACTCCCTCAAGACACCCCCCCCCCCCCCCCCCAGAGGCTGCAGAGGAAGCCGGCATTGCACTTGCCATCACCCGCGCGGAAACCCGGTACATTTTAAGTGATTCTAAAACTGCGATTCTAAATTTTGCTCGGGGCCGAGTTCATGTCCCTGCTTTTGGCATACTGGACTCGCCCGATGCACCCCCGCCCCGCCAAGTGGAGCTGATATGGGTGCTCGCGCACTCCGGGAATCCCGGAAACGAGTCCGCCAACCTTTTAGCCCGAGGTTCTTTGAACCGGGCTCACGGGGCCTCGGATCGGGGATTCACGAAGGAGCGCATGCACCCATTCAGCGAGCTGACGCAGGCCTACAGAACCTCACTCCAGCTCTACCCCCTGCCCCACTCCTCCCTAGATAACAAACAATCAACACTCTGGCGCAGACTACAGACACACTCTTTCCCCTCACCCCTTACCCTAGCCCACTATCGTCCCTCCTTCCGTACTCCGGCATGCGCCCTATTCCCAGAACCCTTCGCCTCTTCCCTCCACATACTTTCCCTCCGCCCGGCGGACCCTCCCCGCGGGACCTAGAGAACCTCAAGACCTGGGAGGACTGGGAGACACTGCTGCGCTCGGAGGACCCGGCCGTGCAGACCATCGCCACCGGTCGGGCTGCCAGTGTTATGGACCTTAGGAACATAAACACTTGAGTACAGTGGGGTCGTGTGGGGACCCTAGGGCGTGCCTCGAATTCCTGTCACAATAAAGTTTTTTTCTCTCTCTCTCTCTCTTAGCTTTGAAGACTATTTTGAGTATCCTGCTAGGAAACACGTCTCCGGCGCGAATCCTGGCTCAGTCCTTTTTGGGTCCTTCTTTACGCTTTTCGGATCCGGCGGCCCTTTTTAATCATGGATCCCAGTCAGAGCAACCTGCCGCTTTCTATGGTTAGTCAGTGGCCTTTTACAGCCATGCAAGAGCAGTAGCACCTGATGTCAACATCGTCGCAGACCGTGTGGTGGAGATCATGGGCTCGCTATTGTTGCCTGTTGTGCCGGCGTCTCGCCGCTCACTTATGCGCCGCGTTCAGTGGGCGCGCTTAGCGTCGACACCTCGCCCAGACCATCGACGCGACTTTGCCTGGAAACTTGGCTGGGCAGTGCTCCCTACTTGTGATCGGTTAGAGCGGTGGGGTTTGATTGTAAAACATTTTATTCGCCGGAAAGAGCTTGACAAGAGGTCGCGTTAAGTGGTCGAGAGTACATAGCGGTGGGGTGTGATACGCCCCAGTACCTATCCAAATTGCCCGCTCCCGGAATCTAATCGGCACGCTACAGTCACCTGTGTTGTAGCGCGTGTCTTTCGGCGCGCAGTTCACGTGGGATGCCGTGGGCAGCGAGTTTTGTGCGTCTCCCGCGGCCGCTTCCCCAGCGGCCGTTTTGCTCGCCTGTTAATTGCTGCAGGTCTTTTAAGGGGAAAGTCTTCAATGCCTCATACCATCGTTAGCAGACGCGTCGGCAGCCGTGTCGACAGACGCATCAGCAGATTTGTGCGCCTTTCGGCACCACTGCTTTGCTTAAAAAGAAACTGCGCCGAGGGTGGGAACCGAACCAGGGCCTTTGGAATTTAAAGCGGAGACGCTACCACTCCGCCACGAAGGCTCAAGGTTCGAGCATGAATAAAGACGCATCTAGTGAATGCATAAGAAAATAAACAAAACTAAAGCAAAATAAAAATAAGTTATGAAAATAAAAATAAAAACAATAAAATTAAGTAAAGGAGCAAAAATAAAAATAACAAAAAACAAAATGTGATAACTATAAAACTAAATTAAAACAAACAGTGCGCCAGGAAACGCTTTCCCCTTGCAGCACTTTAGAGAGCCAAAGTGCCCCCTGACTTTTTTGGTTTATGGCGCAGTGAACGCGCCGCGGTCGCTGGTGGCTTTCGACGCCGCGCTGTGTGGCCAATTCTCGGCCGTCTCCGACGGGAGCTGACCAGTTTTTTGTCCAAGGAACTCTTTTCCTTGGGTGAAGAAAAGTTTCTCTGGCAATGGTCATGCCCATTCATTTCTGTAAATAACGGTTGTCTTGTCCTAATTTTTAGGCTAAACTGGCGCTAAGGTCTCCTTTTCAGTGTTACAATGTCAACTTATTTCCGTTTCGCTCTTCTGTCAATAGGTAAAATATGCTATCCGGTTTTCCATCGCCGACGAGCAATTCCTGTTAGTTACTTAGAGATGTTTATTGTACCTCTTTAATTGGCTCACCTTACACGCTTAGTGTGATGTGTTCTTGTAAATGTCACTGTACCTTGCAACCTTGGCATGTGCACATATGTAAGTAAATTCTTTTCTAAACACCACACATTTCAACACGTCTTGTTTAAATAAACACGCTTTCCTCATACGCAGATCAAATTCTCGTCGAGCGGTGCCCCTTCAAAGGTCATGACACGCAAGGAGCCCTCAAGCAAGCGCAACAAACCAGTTCTGAAGCACGAACCGCTACCCGCTAGGTTCACGCCTCCGCCGACGCGCGTCGTAGAAGCGACAGCGCACCCTTGTCCATGTGGGTAGAGATAAATGTTCATAAAAACAATGGATCCGGCTCTGCAAACACAGGAGGTCAGGAGCAGAAAGGAAAAGCAGGAGCCCCAGGTGACTCGGCTTATAGGATGCCCCGCAAGGTGAGGATTGTGTGTCTGGGGTCAGGACTGTGCTAGGCGTCGTCTTCTGAGAACCGGTATCTCCGGTCCTTAGTTTTATGTTTGAGGATGATATATGCAGCTCCACTCCCGGCTAACATTCAAGAACGTGGCCTTAACAAGCGTTTTGGTTTGGGCGAGTTGGCTGGAAATGTTTCGTAAGTAACCCAGCAAGAACAATACGGAAAACGGTAAGAACACCAGAGAACCGGGCGAATGAAGAGGGGAAATCACAATGGCTGCATTTGAACTTAGTTCTGTCCATAGCAAGGACGCGTTGTGCCGGTTAGCAAAACCTGCAAGATAATATATATGCTCTGAATTCAATCATCCAAGAGAGGCACATGTTTCTGATGGGGTTCAGTGGTTGATGTGTTTTCTAATATCCTTCATTTACCAACCACACACTGCGCCATTGCGAAACTACCGGTTTTGGCCGCTGGCAAGCGCTGTCCATCTTCATTGCTTCTTTCGTTCTGTTCTTTTGTTGTTTTACTTCTTACAGCAACAAGCCATGCCTCTGCACTGTCCGCTCATCCCTCTCCTGGAAACCAAACGACTCCTCTTTAACATATCATCCTCAGAAAGGCTGCAAATTCTTGCCCATGCACTCTGGTTTTCCCATTGCTCAATACAGACAATGTTAAGACATCTGAGAGATCGAAAATCTCCCCGACGTTCTTCGTTTTTTTGCAGGTCACCGGAATAAAATATGTGACTGGTTTTTGCCAGCGTTTTCATACCAGCACTCTCAGAAGGTAGTCTACTCCTATCCCTATTTTCTCCACATTAAGTGAAATTTGCACCAAATTTCTGACAACGGCTCAGAAGCACGTGTACTATGTTCCCATCGAGTAACGAATGTAATGTCTGTTTCCTATTGCGGCATGACGAAGGTTGTTGCAGCGTTTGTCCGCACAGGAATCTACTTTATTTTATTGTTTTAAATTTGTCATGGAGCCTTTCTCTCTCCGAAGCTGTAATCAAGACCTTGTGCTCGTAGTGTAAGTGGAAGCTCAGACTAAAATACTGTTGTACGAAATGAAGAAGCACTCACTCACCATAGTGGCAACAAAGAAAGTACGTTCCGAAACCGCTACGGGTACCTCGATCGCAATAAGAGGGGCAGGGCCCGTTAACGATTTATACGAAGGTGCTTGTAGAGGTGTACAGTACGGTCCACGGTTAAAGGGAACATGAGATAGCGTGCCCTCCGCGCTTCACAAATCCCTGCCGCCTAGATACGGCGAGAATAGGCGGCGTCAGGCGCATGCTCGGAATGATCAGCCGTTATGCTTGCTGCACATGTGTCTTGTGCCTACAGTTCCCACAAGTTCTCGGCGGCAGCGCTCCGCAAAGCGCGGAGGCCACGCGATCGCATGTTCCCTTTAATAGTGGACCGTACTGTACGTTATTTTTTTTTTGCTTGCAAACGCACCTTCCGGCTTACTAATCACGTAAATGAGCTCACAACACCAATGCGCGCAATTAATAATTATTACAAACTAGTTTTTACTGGCAGTTCCAGCCCCGGTCGGTGGCAGCGCTTAAGTGTACCTTGACGTGATGACTGGCGGCCAACCTGGATTACCACATTCCTGAAGACGTCGGCGTCGTCGGCAAGCATTGAGCGTTCTTGTGAACAACGCTGGATTCGATAACGTCATAGTAAAGGTGGCAAGTGCACGTTAACGTCGCTCGAAACGGGTGCACATACCGAGAGGCTCCTAGGCCAACATTCATAATCATATTAATTATTTTTTATTTATTTATTTAGCAATACTGTAAGCCTTTCACAGGCCTATACAGACAGTGGGTTACAAAGGTATTCACAATGTACAATACTTTGTAAAATATATTAACACTCGAACTTATTATCTGGAACAGAACATCATTCCAACTAAAATCAAATGGTAGAAAAGAGCAGAAAAAAAAAGCTTCCGCGTTATGGCATTGAGTGAAACAAAGATTCTACCTTATTGACAAAGCTAGACACAGAATCGCCGTCAACAACATCCCGTGGCAAAGAATTCCAAATCTCTACGGACGACGGAAAAAAAGAAAACTTAAGAGTATTGCACCGTGTGACGTATGGCCGGATGTGCTTATCATGAGTTTTTCGTTTAGTGTGACTGTGTGGTGGCTGCAGATACTGATCTTTGTTGATACGGAGCGACCCATGGTAAAGCATGAAAAGAAACTTCATGGCGGCAACGCGACGTCTACTCGCGAGTGGGGGAATGCCTGCTTGTGTTCTAAGAGCACTGATGCTATCAAACCGGGAGTATTTTGAGTAGATAAATGGTAGTGCTTTATTTTGCACCCTTTCCAAGCAATCTATCAGGTACTGTTTATGCGGGCTCCAGACTATGCTACCATACTCCTGTATTGGTCGGACTAGAGTTTTGTAGGCTTTAAGCTTTACGTCAGGAGGAGCCTTGCCTAATTTTCTTCGTAAAAATCCCAGTGTTTTAAACGTTTTTGCACAGGTGTTGTTAATATGTGCATCCCATTTCAGTGTGTGTGCAAGTGTTACCCCTAAATACCTAACAGTGTCTGTTTGGCTGAGAACGGGCCCCCCTAATGTGTAGCTAAACCTTAACAATGATGTTTTAAGACTTACACTTAAATACTGTTTTTTTCTGCGTTTATTTTCATGCCCCATGTTTCTCACCAGAGAGCAATGTTATTTAATGACATATTGAGTTTCCATTGATCCTCGACTCCCCGCACGACTGTGTAAATCACACAGTCGTCAGCAAAAAGTCTGATTTTCACCCCATCGACAATACAAGAGCTAACATCATTAATATATATAAGGAATAATAAAGCTCCCAGGACGGATCCCTGCAGTACACCTGAAACTACTTCGAGGTTCTCCGATTCATTATTATTTATAACTACATATTGGGTGCGATTTGACAGATAAGCTTCTATCCATGATATTACTTCCGAATTAATGCCAATGAGCTTTAGTTTGTGAACTAATTTACAGTGCACAACGCGGTCATAAGCCTTAGAAAAATCAATAAAAATGCTGTCAACTTGTTCTCGGGAATTGATTGCTGTCGTGAAGTCATGCGTTATTTCTAATAATTGCGTGACTGTGGACAGCCCTTTTCGGAAACCGTGTTGTGTCGGATTCAATAAGTTGTTTTCTTCCAAGTAACTCATAATTTCTTTGTTAATAATGTGCTCCATAAGCTTGCAGCAACCACTTGTAAGCGACATTGGTCTTGTAGTTGTCAACTACTAATTTGTTTCCGTGGTTTTGAATGGGTATTGTTTTCGCGCGAAGCCAGTCAGCAGGGAGCGTGGCAGTTTTCAGTGACTCGATTAATATAGTCTCAAGAAAAGGGGATATCTGCGGCGCATATCGGTTCAAAAACAGATTTGGGATACTGTCTGGGCCGGATGATTTTTTTGTGTCAACCTGCAGAAGTAGGTTTAGCACGCCTTCCTCAGTTATTATTATCTCGGACATCAAAGAATCAAACGTTGTCTCAGCTATGCTTACCGCATTTGTTCGCGTGAAAACTGATTGGAAATACGTGTTGAAGGAATTGGCTATTTCGTGTTCGTCCTCGACGACTATGCCAGCAATTTCTAATTTCCTGGTGTGGTCTCTTGGTTCCGCCAAATATCGCCAGAATTTCTGTGGTTGTGTTTTCAAGAAATTTGGTAACCTGTCGGTAAAAAATAACCTCCTTGCTGCCCTGATCTCCAACCTCAGTTGACTTGACAGCGCAGCCACCTCTATTGTATTGCCTTTTCTTTTTCTCTTTCTATGCAATTTTCTTTTCAGGTGAATTATCGAACGTGTTATCCACGGAGCTTTGCGTTTAATTCTTTTATGTCTTGTGGGAATGAAGTTGGATTCGCACTGCGCAATCGCATTCTTTAGTTTTACCCACAGGCTGTTTACGGACACTGGTCCTCTGGATTCTCAGGTTGAAAAATCATCTAACGCTATATCAAGGAAGTCTATTACACTCTCTTCTTCAGCCCTGCTGTAGTCTTTCACTGCTTTCATCGAACAAGTTATACTGCGTTTATTATCCGCGCTAAAGTTACAGCACGTTAATACCAGCATCTTGTGATCAGAGATACCTTCTTCTATTGTTATTACTGGATTTAATAATTCTGACAGGAAGACAATATCAAGAATTGCGTGGGAGTTTCCTTGGACACGAGTAGGTTCTTTAACAATTTGTGTCAATGAGAGACTGAACATTATATCTAGGAGCCGCTCACAGCTATGCACTTCTTTATTTCCTGTCAGTGCACATTAAAGAACCCCAGGTGGTTGAAATTTCCGGAGCCCTCCACTACGGCGTCTTTCATAGCCTTAGTCGCTTTGGGACGTTCAACCAGATAAACCAAACCAAACCACGTTTTTATTTCCAATCGTCATTGTATCCCAATTAATTCCCGAAAGGTTGAAATCCCCACTTATGGACAGCTTAGTCCGGTCGTTGACATTGCTATGTAAGAAGTCATGCATTTTCATCAGATAATCTTCAGTCTCCCCAGGACGTCTGTATATGGCACCTATTAATATCGAAGATTCGTTAAATCTTAAATTGCACCAAGTACTTTCATGATTAGCTAGTCTGGGGTCTTGCTGGAATGTCAGACTTTGTTTAATGGCAATAGCCACCCCGCCTGCCCGGCCTTCACGATCTGAACGAAGTAGCGAGTAGGAGGGAGGGATTATTTCATGATCGTCTATACTGGAATGCTACCGTGTTTCTGTGATTATGACCACATCGGGGGAATAGAACATCAAAAGTTCTTCTAATTTGTCAGTTTTATTGACAATGCTTCTGTCATTAAAGCTTAAAATTGTAAGTTGTGCTGTAGTATTTTTGTGTCAGTCCTGCTCACTGGTATTGCCGTTGACAGTGTTTTGTTTTCGATTCACTAGAATTTGCTTGTTTTCTGTGTCGTCCCACACATACAGATCAACATTAACCTTGAGTTTGTTAAACACTAGGTCTATCTTATCGCCCTTCGAGCGCTCGAATTTAGATGATTCCCACAACTTTCGACGCGTTTCTCGGACACTTGCCGAGAAATCCTCTGATATCGATATAGCACTGTCTTTCAACTTGACGCAATTGCGCAATACTTCCATCCTTTCGGCAAAATCGTAAAATCGCAGGATAACAGGTCGTTCACTACGAACATTTTTAGAACCAATTCGGTGAATTAGTTCTACAGAACGGACCTCGATGCCCAGAATGTCTTGAAATGTCTCTTTTATGACTGCTTGTTCCAGTGCTGCTCTGTCTCCTTTAGCGCCTTCCTTTAAACCGAAGATGACCAAGTTATTCCTTCGACTACGATTCTCTAGATCGTCAATTTTCCTGTTTACTTTTGTAAATTCTTTTTCCATGTCGCTGACTGCTTTCGCGCATTCTTTTACCCTTTCATGGTCTTCCCTCAATGTGGCGAGTGATGCTTCCAATGATGCTAACAATGAACACCCAACGCCTGCTACTGAAACTTGATAAAATGCATCTCTGCACGCCCTCGGAACAAATCGTGCTGTCTTTTTCGAGATCAAAATTTTTTGACAGCATGCTATTAAGCCGGTATATTTATCGATGGCGCGAGATCTGTGGCCGAATTGCACATAACGAGAACACATAACCGGCACATAACGAGAACATGGAACGACGGTTTGAGCGATGTAGCGTAGCCGTGATGTAATTATGTGGTGAATCTATTTAAGGCGGAAGCCTTTAATGTCTCATCGTTATAAGCAGCAGTTGTCGACAGAAAATGTCACGCTTTTCAATTGGTGGAAACGGTCGTGACGTCACAGTGCGCGAATTTCAAACGGGGCCAATTGTACTTTGGCTAGTAACCATGCGACCATTTGAAGGGATCGTATAGTGATGCTCCAAGTAAGTGGGACTGAGCTTAGTTCATTGCTTAATTACCCAATTAGCCTAACTAGCTTTACTAGTCAGGCCATATAAATAAATAAAACCGATTAAGAAATTGGTCGAGCTCAGGAATCGAACCCCGGTCTTCGGCGTGAGACGAGCATGCTATCCACTCCGCCATGCCAGCTCGATGGTTTGGAATCAACAAAGGCGCGTCTAGTGAATACGGTGTCTTCATTCACTCACTCTCATTCTCCTCCATTCTCTTCCGGCGAGGTTTAGGTGTCCACCGACAAATGAGAGACAGATACATTTCCTTTCCTCAAAAACCAATTTACCGATGAGCGAGGCGTAGAACCGAATGGGCGATGGCGTTCTATGGACTCCTTGGCAGCGTTGCAAAACGCTGTCGCGTTCCACTCTTAGGGGCGAAGCTTAACATCTTAACCACACATCAGTGACCACACTTTAGGTCAAAAAAGTGCCCCCCTGAATTTTGTGAGACAGTTACTGCGTAATTTCCTTTCTTCAAATACAATTTTCATTTTCTTCATTACGCCTCCTCTTTATCTATCTTCTTTCACTCCCACTTCCTCCCTTCCTCTACGGTGCGGTTCAGGTGTCCACCGAGATGACAGAGAATTACTGCGCCATTTCCTTTCCTCAAAAAGCGTTGCGTTCAAAGGGCAAGGCATCGCGCCGAACGGGTGGTGGCGTTCCGTGGACTCCCTGGCAGCGCTACAACGCGCTGTCGCGTTCCACTCCTAAAGGCGAAGCTTAAGCGTCATTAATCAGCAGTTAATTAGTATTCAGGCATTAATCAGTAATTAACCATTAATTAGTGATTTGTCATCACTTAGTAATTAGTACTCAATTATATGTGACGCCACCAGTGCCACAGAAACAGTGAAGGTGGTGCGGAAAACGCTTCCGCCTCTACCCACTTTAGACAGTCAAAGTGCCCCCTGAATTTTTTGTTGTTTGAAACAGTGCGTTCGCTTGAGACTTATTGAATTAATGCTACGGTACCTCTCTGAATTATAGAGCCAATAAAATGGTTCCAATTTCGGAGATTTGTCTGTACCATCCGCTAGATTAAACTGAGGACTGCGTTCATCGCAACAGCTTCCCGCATCTCTGATCAACATGAATATAAATTTCTCTTTACTATTTCCTGTGCCGGCGCGGTGGCTCAGTGGCTATGGTGCTTGGCTGCTTGGCTGCACGTTAAAGAACCCGCCCAGGTGGTCGACCACCCCAGGTGGTAGAAATTTCCAAAGCTCTCTACTACGGCGTCTCTCATAGCCTTAGTCTCTTTGGGACGTTGAACCCCATAAACCAAACCACCTTTACTGTTTGATAATTCTCATTTTTATACCTTCTGTGCAGAATAAATTATCCTTTTTTGTGGCGTAACATAATGAATTTTACTTTCAAGTGGGTTAGGTTTAACTGCTCAAAGATATTAGGCAACCAACATTACTTTTAGTTGTAGTGAATACCCAGCAAGATTCTTCTTTTTTTTTGCGAATTTATGTCTGGATTTCTGCTCCGCCTATCTAATCGCTTACTATCAGATTCATTTCCTCTTGTTTGAAACGAAAGCAGTTTCCTTTGAGGAGGTTGGCTAACTTGGCGTCGAGGCTCCCTTAAATTAAAAGGTACTTTCTAATTTTCGACAGGTGTAGCCACATCGATAGCCGAAATACATTTTTTTACAGAATTGTACCTAACTTCCACCCTAAAGACTTTTGTCAATCCGTCTATAGTCTGATGGTTGCTGTTGTTGTTGCGACTGTCGGAAGGGTGAAAGGGAAAGTACACGGGCCTGTCCACTTTCCCGGACTGAGCCACACTCGCTGCTACGTGCCAACAGAGGAGAGTTGAAAGATGTGACAGGAAGAATTTAACAGACCCGCGTCGCAAGAACCGCGTTCACCGAAGCGACGACGCCAGTTGCAACAGATACCCAAAGCCTGCCGTCATTTCCCTTCATTTCATAGCAGTCGTCCTTTTCCCGGTGCACAGAATGTTCTCAGATTTGAGCCTATTCCACTAACGTTGCGACATACTTCGTTCGCTATCGATTTGAAGTATAAAAACACAGCCCTCGTAAATAATAATCATCCATGGGAGTGGTGGTGGTGGTGGTGGTGGTGGTGAAAACATTTATTACGAATGAACAGGAGTTATGTTTGGATCAGCCAGTAAGGAACCGATCCTTACAAGCACTAGGTGGAGGACCCTAGTTTGGTACCCCAGTGCCGGTGTTCGCTGCCCGGGCACGCCAGACTAAGGCTTGTTAGACCTGTAAGTCGTGGCAGCCGAGCAGGGTCGCCTCCCAGTCTTCCCGGGTTGGGCTGGGGATGGTGGAGCGCGCGCTGACCATGCATAAGTTAATTGGATACTGCAGCAGTGTCAGCGGCGGAGGTAGCACGCTCATACCCATGCTGGTCATATATATATACATATAGCCAGGCTCTGAGATTCAAGCGTATCTGCTCGCGTGAAGAGGACTTCGCTTCTAACTGTGAGATAATCCGCAAGAATTTAGTCCGACAGCGCTACCCGAGGTCTATCATCGACGATGCCTTGGAAAAAGCTGCAGCACAAGACCGCCGTACAATGCTAAATAGCACCAAGACTGCGCAGACGAACTACCCAACTAATCTGATATTAACCTACTCTCCATCAGCACCGAATGTTAATCCTATTCCCAGAAAGCATCACAACATTCTCCTTCAGAGCGACAAAATGAAGCGCTTGCTTCCCGAAGCCCCCTGTGTCGTATATCGGAGGGCAAAAAATATCAAAGATGCCGTAACCTCCTCGAAACTAGACAACGGTGAAGTCTCAGGGTGCACACCTTGCAATAAACCGCGCTGCAAACTCTGTCCAATGATAAATAAGGTCACAGAAGCTCACAGCACAGCGTCGTCTTTCTCATTCAAAATTCGAGGAGATTTCAACTGTGACACCAGCAACGTAGCCTACCTTCTCGAGTGCGGTATGTGCCGTGCTCAGTATATTGGGCAAACTGAAACTCATTTCCGATTGAGAATAAATAACCACAGAGCACATATACGATCACTGCCAGATCTGCCTCTTTCAAAACACGTAACGACAAAAGGCCATCCATTTGGAAGGTTCAAGGCCACCATATTGCAATCTGGCTTCCAGACACATTACGACAGGGAAGCGTGTGAATCATATCTAATATTTAAATTTAACACCTTGTCTGCTGGTATTAATGAAAGCCCTGGCAAACTCTCCTGCCTTTCCGGCTAAACCTTCCTGCAATGTTTTGTTTGTTTTTCTTTTCCTTGTGAACTATTTTGCATCCAAAATGTTGTGTCTTAAATCCATTACGATGACAGTTGCGTAACGATTTGTTCTGTATCTAACACTTTCATTTCATTTCTGGTCGAGGTACTGACATTATTCTTGTGGTTAAGCATGAATTTTGTGACGCTAGTCTCTCATGTGTATTCATCGCATTATTATCGTTTGGTTGTTGCTGATCACTGCGTTTGGGTAAACTTTGTTTCTTGAGACATTTTTTATACTCTTGAACTGTATTTTTGTGCGCCTCTATTATTTCCCGTGGTAATTGTATTTATTCTAATATTGTTGTGTTAAGTCTAAGCGGTGTTCCCTGGGATGAAATTTGTCTTTTTGGTACACTTTCTAACACTCTGCCGCTGTCTTTAACTTCATTTTTGGGCTTATATACATTTCCCCACATATCTCCTCCTGAAAAATGTGTGTATTCTGTGTATTCTGTGCATTCATGTCACCTCTGCGTGTGTGTGTGTGTTATTTTTTGTTTCTTTTGGCCATCGCAGTGCCATTTTCTGTATTTATTTTTTCTTTTATTCCCTTTTTTTTCACTCCTGCAAACGAGGAACCTTTCCATGTGGTCACCATATGCGAACCACACGGGGCTGACGTGCCACCGTGTGGAGACACTTAAGCGCAGCCGCAACCTGTGCGTGCTCGTGCTATCTTCTAAAGTCGCGCGGGGCCACACAGACGCGGCTAGAAGCCATACTTACGCACACAATTGGCAGGCACTTACCTTGTTTTGTTAACCACCCCCAAGTTTTTTCCCTCTTCCGAACTGGTCGCGTGCCCGCCCAGGCCCGCCTCCCTCTTTCACCTCTTTCAAGCGGCGCCTTTGCTGGACCAGCTTGGCGTTTGGGTTTCCTTTCTCGGCTGTGTTCCTCTTTTCCCTTTGATTTTTATTGTTATATTTTTCATTTATTTAATTTTTTATCTTTCTTTATTTGCTGATATTTTTTCTTTTTCATGCCCTCTGTGTGCCATGTTCACTGCTATAAGAAGATGCGTCCGTGCACTGTATGATCATTCTTGAAAAAGACCAGTCCCTGGTCGAAACGTTGAATAAATCTGTTAAGTTTTTCAATGTGACTTCCCCAACTTATTATATATATATATATATATAGGTTGCGAAATCATAAAGTACATGACTGCTTACAAGAGTATATAGCGAAGTATACGCTTCGTTAAAGGAAACATGTTTATTCGACTCGATGTTTCGATCGGAAGACCGATTTTCTTCCTGAAGAAGATCGGTCTTCCGATCGAAACGTCGATCGTATACATCGCGTAAAGCGTATACATCGCTATATATATATATATATATATATATATATATATATATATATATATATGGGAACGGGAATGAGGGGCTCGTTATAAATATGAAAGAAGCCAACAGCCACAGAAACCAAGGGGCACAGGGGATTTTTTAATTAATTTATTTACTTTGTGGTGTTGATCAATTTAGAATATTACTGAACATGTCATCGCTTAAAGCTAATTGATTAGAAAAGCAGATTAGTTCAGTAATATTCTAGATTGATCAACACCACAAAGTAAATAAAATAATTAAAAAATCCCCTGTGCCCCTTGGTTTCTGTGGCTGTTGGCTTCTTTCATATTTATAACGAGCCCCTCATTCCCCTTACCTTGTTTGCTTAATTGCTTAGCGAGGGCCTCGGTTCTGGGAGCCTTGACTCCACAGGAAGCATAAGAGGGTTCTCACGCAGCTTCCACCCTCTCCGTTCGATGACGTTCTACGTCACTACCTGCGGTTACTCAGGACGTTCTACGTCCGTCGCTTATGAACGTGGGAGGCGCTGATGAACACTCTCAAGGTTAGGTTACTTGTAAACATAAATACCCCCGAAAGCAGAAGATTTGACAGCCGTCGCCGTAGCTCAGAGGTAGAGCACCGGACGCGTAATTCGGAGGTCGTGGGTTCGGATCCCACCGGCGGCAGTGGTTGTTTTTTCTTCTGCTTTTCTAATCAATTAGCTTTAAGCGATGACATGTTCAGTAATATTCTAAATTGATCAACACCACAAAGTAAATAAATTAATTAAGAAATCCCCTGTGCCCCTTGGTTTCTGTGGCTGTTGGCTTCTTTCATATTTATAACGAGCCCCTCATTCCCCTTCCCTTGTTTGCTTAATTGCTTAGCGAGGGCCTCGGTTCTGGCAGCCTTGACTCCACAGGAAGCATAAGAGGGTTCTCACGCAGCTTCCACCCTCTCCGTTCGATGACGTTCTACGTCACTACCTGCGGTTACTCAGGACGTTCTACGTCCGCCGCTTATGAACGTGGGTGGCGCTGATGAACACTCTCAAGGTTAGGTTACTTGTAAACATAAATACCCCCGAAAGCAGAAGATTTGACAGCCGTCGCCGTAGCTCAGAGGTAGAGCACCGGACGCGTAATTCGGAGGTCGTGGCTTCGGATCCCACCGGCGGGAGTGGTTGTTTTTTCTTCTGCTTTTCTAATCAATTAGCTTTAAGCGATGACATGTTCAGTAATATTCTAAATTGATCAACACCACAAAGTAAATAAATTAATTAAAATATCCCCTGTGCCCCTTGGTTTCTGTGGCTGTTGGCTTCTTTCACATATATATATATATATATATATATATATATATATAGGTCGTGGGTTCGGATCCCACCGGCGGCGTGTGATTGTTTTTTCTTCTGCTTTTTTTTCTTCTGCTTTTCTAATCAATTAGGTTTAAGCAACAACGTATTCAGTAATATTCTTACTTGATCAACAGCACAAAAAAAAAACAAAATTATTAAGAAATCCCCTGTGCTCCATGGTTTCTGTGGCTGTTGGCTTCTCTCATATATATATATGTATATATATATATATATATATATATATATATATATATATATATATTGCAAGGATAAAGAAGAAGATTCGTCCGATGATCTGAAAAGACGAAGACGAGGTGGGAGCACTCTCCCGATCGCTGCTTTACAGTCACGTGCGCTCTACCGCCGAGCTGCCGATTTTGCTATTCGTGACAATTACAACTACAGCTCCGAAGGCCGCAAGTGGCTGTTCGTTATTCCCCGTCACTTACGCTCGGAGATATGCGCATATTTCCATGCTGCCCCCCAAAGTGGTCACGCGGGCGTTTTCAAGACCTATACTCGCATACGGGTGCACTACTACTGTCGCGGAATGTGCACCTTCATCATGAAGTACGTGCGCTCACGCATTCCCTGCCAACGTCGCAATACACGTCCCCATCGTTCTGCTGCAAAGCTGCAGCCGTCACCATGCCCTTCGCGCCCATTCGACCGCGTTGGCATTAATTTATGCGGTCCGCTTCCATACACTGCAGCCGGCAACCGTTGGGCTATTGTGGTGGAGGATTACCTCACACGATATGCTGAAACTGCTCCCCGTCCGGCTGCCACAGCGACGGACGTCGCCTCCTTCATTTTGCACCGATTCATCCTTCGTCCCGGTGCACCTCGTGAACCGCTCGGTGACGGAGGCCTCGTGTTCTTATCTGACGTGGTAAAAGTGCTTCTCAAAGAGTGCAACACCACCGCCTATGATCCGCAGATCAATTGCCTCGCTGAGCGATTTAACTACACCCCCGAAGGCATGCTGTCCAAGTACGTCGCTTCTGACCACACGAATGGGGATCTCGTCCTTCCGTACGTCACTTATGCGTACAATGCCGGCTTCCTTCCTTTCTTCCTACTTTATGGCCGCCAACCCTCCGCTACTATCGACACAATTCTCCCTTACCACCCTGACGAATCCGAATATCGGTCTGTTTCCGAAGCCGCACAACACGCCGAAGCCTGCCGCCAAATCGCCCGCTCACTCACGACTGATACCCAGTATCGCTAGCGCTCCCGTCTCGACCAAGACCAAACCTCACCGAACTACTCTTCTGGCGCACTTGTGTGGCTCTGGATCCCTTGAGGAACTCCCGGTCTCCCCTCAAAATTTCTAGCCAAGTACCATGGTCCATATCGTGTACTGGAGCGCACCTCTCCGGTTAAATATGTCATGGAACCCCTCACGCCGTCTCCTGATCTCCGCCGCCGCGGACGGGAGACCGTTGTCATGCCGGGAAACCCGCCCGGATTCCAATTCTGCCGGCCGCTAACTTTCTCCTGCGAGCGTCCCTTTTGACAGGCCCTGGTGCTGCGCCGCAAGGCACGCGCCCTAACGCTCCCTGACAAGCCACGATGCTGCGCCGTACGGCAGCGGAGTCCTAGGAGAAGCATCTGCAAGCAACACGCCTGGACCTGTCGCAAGAGGCCAGACAGCGAGGCGCCAGATTCCTTCTCTCCCGGACGCCACCGCGCGCGGCAAAATTTGAAGCGGTTGGCCCGCGCGATCGCTGATTGGTCCTTTCGGACTGCCGTCGAGTGCTGCCTTTGGATTGGCCAGTTCTGAGGGGCCACCGTTCCTCAGGCTATAAAAGCCCCAACGCTGCAGCTTGGAGGTGTGTGACGGAGTGACGGAGTGATCGACCCACCGTGAGTCGAGTGCTGCTCACGAGTGGAGTCGGATGGTGTGACGTGCTGGTGTCTCGCTGATCGTCGCTGTGCGAGAACAGTCGCGTTGTATAGCTCTCGGCCCCCGTGCCGATGTTGAACTATATTATGCCCTGTACATAATGTATAAAGCGTTTTCTTAGTCTCACCGACGCCTGACTCGGAGTCTTCGCTACCGCTAAGAGAGCTGGCAACGCTCAGTCACGAAACGGGTGGCGAGCGCAGCGGGACCACCTCTATTGCACAACATTGGATGGCAGCTATGGGATCGACCGACATCAGCTACCTCGGCGCGGTGAGTGCCTGAAGTTTTCCTCAAACGCCAGACTTTCTCTAACACAGGTTATAGTAGCTTAGAGAAAGAATTGGTGTAGCATTGCGTTAACCTTGTGTGTTTCAAGCCTAGGAAGAGTGTTTTGAAAACCAAGGGATGCTGAAGGGGTAAACAAGGCAGTGTGTGAAATTCTTGCGCGTACCGAACTAGTAGCGATATAGTAGTGTACGGCAAGTAGTTTCTAAAAGGGCAAACAGCAAGAGGCAGTGTGAACGATGGAGAGTTACAAGGTTAAAGAACTTCTCCAAATTTGTGAGGAGTTGGGCATTGATTTGGGCTCAACAAAAAGAAAGAAAGCGATCCTTGAGGTCATGAGGACTGCGGACGTGACGGCTGAGGAGGCCGAAGAGGCCTGGGCTGATATCAATGAAAGGCGTGAACGGGAGGAAAAGAGAGAAAATGAACGTCGCGAGGAGGAGATGCGGGAGCGCCAGGCGCTTAGAGAGCACGAGGTTAAAATGAAAGAGCTGGAGCTCCGAAAAACCTCGCCAGCGCCCAGTCTTGCTTCTACGACGGTTCCCTCTAACGCTCCAAAAATACGCGACCAACTGCCGCCCTTTGTAGTCGGCGAGGATATGGCTAAATACCTCGTTAAATTTGAGCATGTGTGCGAACGGAATGACATTGAGCGATCCCTCTGGGCACAGAATCTGTTAGCCTTGCTTCCCGGGGAGGCATCTGACGTGATAACTTGCTTATCGAAAGAGGCGTTTGAGAGCTACAGTGATGTGAAGGAGGCGCTATTGCGAAAGTACAAACTGTCGCCCGAAGCTTTCCGGCAGAGGTTCCGGTATGCACAGAAAGGCAGGGAGTCACATGTTGACTTCGCGTTTCGTCTAAAAGCCGACCTGGTTGAATGGCTGAAAGGCGAAGAGGTTTACGACGACCGCGATAAAGTCGTCGAATGCATCGCGTTAGAACAGTTCTACCGTTGCATTGATGAGGATGTCAAGCTCTGGCTGCAAGATAGGCTAAAGGAGGTTAAGCTAGACAAGGCAGCAGAATTAGCTGGAGAGTATTACCTCCGCCGCAGCTTGCACAGCAGGGCAGTGCGTGTAGAAAAAGCAGATAAGAGAGACGGGTTTTCAAGGAAGCCCGACGAACGGAAGCAAATCAAGCGTCGCGAGTTTCGGAAAGACGAGTCCCTTACCAAAGAAACTGCGAAGGAAGGGCAGAATGCATCTCAGGATGCTAGCGATGGTCCCAAGCAGCGAAACGATGCGACGCGTTCTTTTGAAAAACGGAAGCCGTTAATCTGCTACAACTGCAAAAAGCAAGGGCACATCGCGGCGAACTGCCAAGAGAAAGTTGCTTTTGCAACGGTACGGGAAACAAACAAAAACATGCGGCTGTTGGAGCCATACATGCAGGAAATTAAAGTAAACGGCAAGAAGTGCAGAGCACTTCGGGACTCGGCAGCAACTATGGACGTCGTCCACCCGTCTTTCGTCTCCTCTAGTGACTTTACAGGAGAATGCGCTTGGATACGGCAAGTGGCCGAGGATGAGAGTGTCTGCTTACCGATCGCAGCGGTCATCATTGAAGGAGAGTTTGGAAAACTTAACACAGAAGCCGCTGTGTCTGCCGCCCTTCCGGAGCACTTTCCCTACCTGTTCTCAAATAGCTCGGAGCAGATGCTGAAGGATCAGGGCAAATCATTCTTTGCCGACGTGGCGTACATGGCCCTCACGCGATCCAAAGCGCGCCAACTGTCGAGGGAACTGGACTTTGAGTCGGTGAACGAACAGCGGTGCGGCACGCGGAGCGATCAAGGTAACTTGAGTGGCGGGCAGACACGGGAGATGCAGAGCTCGGAGACTGGCTTGGGAGAGCGTGGTTTGGACGAGACTGAGAGTGATACGTGCACTGCTAGCCGCGATCTAGACACGACGCCGCAGTTAGGCGACGCGGGCTCCATACTCGCTCCGGTTTCTGCCGGCTGGCAGGAGCTGGCCGCAGTTGAAAAGGAAACGCTCATTCGCGAGCAGCAGCAAGATTGCTCAATAGCCGATCTGATGAAGAGCGTCAAACTGGGAGTGGAGAAAAAGAGGGTTTCATTTTACGAGAGATCTGGCTTATTGTATCGCTGCTACACCGATAAGCAGGGACGCAAATATGAGCAGATTTTGATCCCTCGAAAATATCGCTGTCAGTTACTGGAACTCGCGCACGAAAATGCGTGGGCAGGGCATCTTGGCTTAAAAAAGACCAAGGCTAGATTGGCTCAGGAGTTTTATTGGCCGTATTGTTGGAAGGATGTCGAACAATTCGTGCGATCTTGCGAGACCTGCCAGAGAGTGGGCAAATCCACTGACAAGTGGAAGGCGCCGATGAAGTTAGTGCCAGTCATAACAGAACCTTTTCGGCGACTGGTAATTGATATTGTAGGTCCTCTGCCAGAATCAACGAACGGGTGTAGGTATGTTCTGACGGCCCTGTGCGTCGCGACCAAGTTCCCGGAGGCGGTACCACTTAAGGAGCTAAATTCTTCCCAGGTCGTGGACGCTCTGCTCTCAATGTTCGCACGCGTCGGGTTCCCTTCTGAGATCCAGTGCGACAATGGCAGCGTCTTCACCAGCTGCCTAACTTCTACCTTTTTGGAAAGATGCGGCATTAAAGTGGTGCACAGTTCTATCCATCACCCGCAATCTAATCCAGTAGAGCGAATGCATTCGGTGCTGAAGCGCATATTGAGAGCCCTGTGCTTTGAGCGTCACTGTGACTGGGAGGCCTGCATTCCCGCCGCTATGTTCGCCTTGAGGTCTGCTCCCCATGAGAGCACAGGCTTTAGCCCCGCGGAGCTCGTGTATGGCCGAAGCCTTAGAACTCCGCTGCGCATGTTGCGAGAGTGTTGGGAAGGCAGTGATGACGACCCAAATGTAGTCTCCTACGTCCTCGACCTTCTTCAGAGGCTCGGGAAAACAAAAGATATTGTAGAGAGGCACATGAAGGCGGCGCAAATCTTGTCAAAGGGATATTACGACAAGTCAGCAAAAAAACGCACCTTCGAAGTGGGTAGTCAAGTGATGTTGCTGCGTCCGTCGAAGAAAAACAAGCTCGAGGTTCACTGGGAAGGACCCGCGAAGGTTGTATCGAAGCTTTCCGATACCAACTACGAAGTGAAATTAGGGAGACGGCCCAACAAAATTTATCACAGCAACTTGATGAAGCCCTACATTCTGCGTCACGCGATTGTAAGCATGACGATAAATGCTGCCGATGAGGAAGGGGCGGAAATCCTGACGACAGCTGACATGAAAGATTGTGGTTTAGAGCTAATGTTGGAACAGCTGACTTTAGACGCGCGTCTAAGTACCACCCAAAAGGAGGATTTAAAGGGAATAGTTTCCGAGTTTAAGGAGGTTTTATTCGAACCGTCCCGGAAAGACCACGGTCTTAGAGCACGACATCGAGCTAACATCTGAGCAACCGATCCGCAGTAAACCGTATCGTTGTTCACCCGTGCAGAAAAAAATCATGGCTGAGGAGATTCAGCGCATGCGTGACTTAAGGGTTATAGTGCCAAGTGAGAGCGACTACACATCGCCCCTGATACTTGTCCAGGTTCCGGGAAAGGATCCGAGGCCATGCGTCGATTATCGGCGTCTGAACGCGATCACCCGAGATCAGACATATCCGATACCGAACCTAGAAGAAAGAGTGGAGACGGTGTCGAAGTCAAATTATATATCTACGCTAGACCTCGTGCGAGGCTATTGGCAAGTACCCCTTACGGAACGGGCTAGCCGTTGCGCCGCGTTCGTTTCCCCGTTCGGAACCTTCCGCCCACTCATGCTGAGCTTCGGACTTAAAAACGCGCCTTATTGTTTCTCTAGCCTGATGGACAGAGTGCTTCATGGTTTGGGCGAGTTTGCATTGCCATACCTCGACGATGTTGCCATCTTTTCGGACACTTGGGAAGAACATCTCGAGCACTTGCGAGTTGTATTGTGCAGGTTGAAAGAGGCAGGCCTCACTGTGAAACCAGCTAAATGTCACCTAGGTTGCGGTGAGGTGACTTATTTGGGCCATGTGGTGGGGCGCGGCCGGCGTAGACCTTCCGACATCAAGGTAGCCGCTATTGTAAACTATCCCCGGCCAACCACTAAGACGGATATAAGGGCTTTTTTAGGTTTAGCTGGATATTACCAACACTATGTGAGAGACTACTCTGACCTTGCCAGCCCGCTAACAGACGCGCTTCGAAAATCGGAGCCCGTTAAGGTGACGTGGGACTCGAAGAAAGAAAATGCGTTCCAAATGTTGAAACAAGCATTGAGCCATAAGCCGGTTCTAACGGCGCCAGACTTTTCGAAAGGTTTCATCATTCAATGTGACGCGAGTGATCGCGGAATGGGAGCGGTGCTATGCCAAGAAGAGGCTAGTGGTCATGAACGACCAATTTTGTATTTGAGTCGAAAACTAAGTTGTAGGGAAGAGGCATACAGCACCTCTGAAAAAGAGTGCGCCTGCCTTGTGTGGGCAGTTCAGAAGCTGGCTTGTTATGTCTCCGGTTCTAAGTTTGTTGTGGAAACGGACCATTGCCCCCTAACCTGGTTAAGTAACATGTCGTCTAAAAGCGGCCGTTTGCTGAGGTGGAGCATGACCCTCCAGCAGCACAATCTGGTTGTCCGCTATAAGAAGGGAAGGTTGAACGCGAACGCCGATGCTCTAAGTCGTGCATTCTAGGCCTCGCTTCTTTCAGTGACCCCCTCGTTACTTACCTTCTCTCGCTTTGCAGCAAACTATCATGTTCGAAGGAAGAAAGGGGCAAAAATGAATGACCTCATTAGCTTCCTCAGTAGTGTGTTTTCGGTCCAAATGATTTCAAGGGGACCAATCTTATTTTCATTATTATTGTTGATTATTAAGTGCTCCTGCTATTTTGATGTGTTGATACTTTGCAAAATGGTTGTTTGAACCTTGTGTACCAGATCGTACACATGCCTCTTGTTGCAGCGGGAATAAATGGGGACATCAATTTAGTTTAGGTTAATTTGGATTATGGCTTCGTCTGGTGTTTGATGGGAGACAGAGGGCACTTGCTTGTGTTGGGTGTTGCCTTTTGCCGGTCGGTTTTGTAGTCTGCAGAACGACCAACCATGACCAGTGGCGAGAAGCAAGGGGATCGGAACGACCTCAGCGAAGCTGGTCGAGGTGCCTTGGCGACAACGAGGTCAACAGAGCTCCTGGCCTGCGAGTGGGACCTGGTGCTCGTGAAGTTACCTGGACTGGACGTGAACTTGGAAGAGCCTGACGAAGATGTGCGCCTGGCATCCGAGCCACGTGGAAGCAGCTCGTCTTCCCGGCGCCTTATCTGATGGCGGGGATGCTGTCATGCCGGGAAACCCGCCCGGATTCCAATTCTGCCGGCCGCTAACTTTCTCCTGCGAGCGTCCCTTTTGACAGGCCCTGGTGCTGCGCCGCAAGGCACGCGCCCTAACGCTCCCTGACAAGCCACGATGCTGCGCCGTACGGCAGCGGAGTCCTAGGAGAAGCATCTGCAAGCAACACGCCTGGACCTGTCGCAAGAGGCCAGACAGCGAGGCGCCAGATTCCTTCTCTCCCGGACGCCACCGCGCGCGGCAAAATTTGAAGCGGTTGGCCCGCGCGATCGCTGATTGGTCCTTTCGGACTGCCGTCGAGTGCTGCCTTTGGATTGGCCAGTTCTGAGGGGCCACCGTTCCTCAGGCTATAAAAGCCCCAACGCTGCAGCTTGGAGGTGTGTGACGGAGTGACGGAGTGACCGACCCACCGTGAGTCGAGTGCTGCTCACGAGTGGAGTCGGATGGTGTGACGTGCTGGTGTCTCGCTGATCGTCGCTGTGCGAGAACAGTCGCGTTGTATAGCTCTCGGCCCCCGTGCCGATGTTGAACTATATTATGCCCTGTACATAATGTATAAAGCGTTTTCTTAGTCTCACCGACGCCTGACTCGGAGTCTTCGCTACCGCTAAGAGAGCTGGCAACGCTCAGTCACGAAACGGGTGGCGAGCGCAGCGGGACCACCTCTATTGCACAACACCGTTCATGTCCAGCACCTCAAGCCATTCTGCAACCCCGCCGTCTTGCCATCACCCTAAGTCGCCAGGATGTCTCCTCTTCTCCCCGGAGCGAATGTGAGGAAAAAAAAGAAGACGCGTCCGATCATCTGTAAAGACGAAGGCGACATGGGAGCGCTGTCGCGAGTTTTTGCCAGCGCTACGCTTGTGTGTGCTTCGCCGACCTGATCCCTAACTGTTGCCGTGGCCGTTCCCGTGGCCCCAGTACCTCGTAATATAGCCCCCGTTACAATATACCGGGTGCCTCAGTTAAATGTAACCAAATTTAAAAAAAAGGCGAAGTGGTCTAGTCCAGGGAAACCAACTGAGGGTTGTTCATAGTCGCGTGGCCTAGTCTTGAGTATTTTTTTCCCTCTTCGAAATTAATTAATTAGTTAAGTTTAATTAGCTAACTTTTTAATTTCTGACTTCAGGAAGAAAGCGTCAATGAAAAAGTTTTAGATCCCCAAGAAAAACCGCTAGTAGTGCTGTTTTCTTCAAGCTACGATTTACGTAGCTTCATTTATTGGCCTTAAACGAAAGTTATCACGTGACCAGCTGCTCGCTCACTTCTCTGTACCAATGTGCATGCAAAGTCTCATCGAGGAGAAGACTTCAGAAAAAAAACGAATTTTATTCTTTAAGGCGCGTCTTGGGACGTTGAAGTGGCCCAGTTGTCATTGGAAGCTTTTTCTTATTGTGTGGGTTATTGTTAAAGGCCGGTAAAAAAACTACTTTACGTAAATATTACTTTGCTGCAAATGTCCCAGTAAGATGTTTCTCAAAGCGATCTACAACTTTTCCATTGACACTTTGTTCCTCAAGTCAATAATTAAAAAGTTAGTTAATTAAGGTTAACTAATAAGTCAAGCTTGAAAAACAAAAAAATACTGCAGACTGGGTCACGCGACTCTAAACAACCCTCATTTGGTTTCAGACAGCTAGGACATCAAGCGTTTTTTAAAAGCTTGGTTACATTTAGCTGGGACACCTGGTATATGTATATGCACACGTTTTTTGGGGGGTGGGCGGATCTCTTAAGATGGATTGCATTTATAATAATGGCGTATTTACTCACTGGGATCCACCAAGCGCCGCCAGACGGCCACAAAGAAAAGCTGTGCAGCTTTTACAGAAACTTCATAGTTGACGAAAATTGTCCTCGTCTGGTGTCCGAACACGGGACCACCGCTTCATCAGAACAGTCACTCTAACAAGTGAGGTAACCGGGATGGCTAGCATATATTAGGACGAAAGTAAATTGATCAATAACTCGAAGTGTGAACAGTGTTGGTCAAATGTATTAGGGGGATGTATAGAGAACAGCTTATCAGTACTGGGAAGGGAATTAAAAGTGCGTTTTCGCCTAAGAATTCAACGTCGTTTTGCCACAGCGCGAGATAGGCGTAGTGAGCGGTGGAAAGTGAGCACGCACAAATCACGGGCGCAGCGTCTGTTTTTCGACCCACAGATGTATCGCCTGGTGATGACCACCTTGAAAATGCCCTGGCTGTAAAAAGCTACAGCACGTACCATGTTCTCCGAAGTCATCACCCATACGTGGCACTGGCTCACTCCTCTGTACAATCTCACAGCAATTAAATCCTGAATCCTTTTACTCCTACTGCCATCAACAAAAACGCAACGAAGCTTATATTTCATGCGGCATTGCCAACCTCTGTATGTCTGAAAGTCCCGACACCAAAAGGCTCTACCGTTCCACAAATTGCAGTCGTACTGCACTTCCAGGTCTGAAAAATTGCGAAAATATCTCGCATCAATCCAAGGTCTCGAAGAACTACGCACGTCCCATGACGAACAAGACGAGACAATCTAAGATATAGGGCTGAAGTTCTCGCCACCATCCCCCCTCCCAAAAAAAAAAATTCTAATTTACCAATCATGTGTTTTTCTTGCACGCTTTGATCAATAAATATACTCAGCTAGCAAACTCGGCTGTAGCACATTCTGTGCTACGATTACTTTCTAGCAGTTGCGCATTATAAGGTAAATTTCGGTTTTTAATTTGTTGTTACGTTTACCACTGTTAGGTAACCAAATTCTGAGGTGTCGCGTTTAAAACGATACATAAGGTGTAGATAAAGACCTCAACTACATACTGCAAGTGCAAGGTAAAAGTGCGAAGCAGCTAAAATGTTGTGTTTACGCATAGCTGAAGTCAGGTGTACAAACTGCTGTGAAGAGAAGTTTATTGGACTCATTATTCATACAAAGGGACCATAGTCCCTCACAAAGTGGGTCGCTTAACGAGCCGTTAAAAAGCAAACGGGCTGTGAGGCCCGAATACAGCTGCTCTAAACGCTCCACGAACTCTGGCGGAAAGCCGAAAGCCCCGAGGACGCCGAATAGGTAGCGGTGCTTGACACGATCAAAGGCTTTAGCCTGATCGAGCGAGACGAAACAACCCGGGATTCCGTTCTCGAGGTGAACGTGAACAAGTCACGCGTTAGTGCGAGAGACGAGAAAACCGAGCGTCCGGGCACACTGCAGGTCTGCGCAGGGCTTACAAGCACCGCTAAAACCTTGTTCAACCTTTTGGCCAGCAGTGACGCCACGATCTTGTAATCTGCGTTAAGCAGAGTGATCGGGCGCCACGCCTGCGGGTCAGATATGGGCACCCGCCGGCTTCAGGATGAGCACTACACGGCTCTCTCTAAAAGACTCCGGCCTCTCGCCGTCCCTGACAAAGGCGTTCACCATCTGGAGAAGGTGGGACTCCAAGACGTTGTAGAACCTCGCATAGAAGCTGGTGGGTATTCCGTCAGGGCCTGGAGCTGAGGCGGTGTTCATGCCTTTCACCGTGGCGAACAGCTCGTCGGGGGTGACCGGGGCGCTAAGCTGCGCGCCTAAATCGTCCGGAACTTGTGGTAGAGTGGAGCAAAAGCTACGGAAGGCGTCCGTGAAAGGGCTGGTGGCTCGCCTTTCGGTCCCAGAAGCAAAGAGCAGCGAAAAGTGGCGCGTAAATGCGTCACGGATGACAGACGGGCTGCTGTTCCTGGTCCCGTCTGGCAAAACCACCTCGTCGACGCGAACCTGCCGCGATACATCGAGGTTACCTGCCCGTACCTGGCGTAGTACGGTGGGGTCGGACACGGGTCTGCCCTGTGCTAATGCTCGGGATGCCGCACGCGATGACTGGCGTAGCAGCGTGTGATAGCGCGCCTTTAGTAAGCTTAAGTAGTCGCGCATCGCGAAGGTGAGCGGCGCGCCTCGCTGGACGGCGCGTATACGGGCGAGGGTGGTGTTAATCTCGCCCGTGATGCGTTTCCTTCGCTCCCTGCCTTCGCGAACTAAGAGCGGCTGCCACGATGGTTTTCTCTCGTCCCAAGAGATGAGACCCTCGTCGTCTCCGCCCGGGTTTCCCAGCGCGTGTTCAAGCGCTACCACGCTCGACCAATCTGTATGAATCTGTCAGCAGACATGGATCCATACGCCACGCGTCTACACGTAGGGCGCCCCCGCCGATGGCCAGTACTGCTGACAGTGGTCGATGGTCGCTAATGCGCGGTGTACCCGGGGGGGAACGCGAGCACATCACACGCTACTAAACAACACTCAAGTTCGCGCGGGAACAAAAATTTGTCAATTCGACTGCCAGACATGCCCCGCTCCCAGGTGCCACCAAAACTGTCACGTGTAACTTAACCCTCGCGTCTGTTAAACAAAACTGAATACAAATGTCCCGCAGAGACCGGGCCCCGGCGTAGGGTCGCCCCTGGCCTGGACCGCGAACGTCTCGTACGGGATCCAAAACACAATTGAAATCGCCGACAAGAAAACAAGGGTAACTGTCTAACAGAAAAGTATCTAACAGATCGAAAAAACTAGAAGAATCGGAGCGGCGGGCTGGCGCGTAAATCGCCAGTACAAAAGAACAAAAACGCTGCATTTCATGCCACTTCATCAGGCGCAGTGAATATTATTCCACCTTGTTAGGCGCACGAAGATGCGCTAGTTTTTTCAGAAATAACGCGGAAAAAAAATTATTTGCATGGGGAAATTATTTAGCACTCAGTCTTAGCTACTGCAGGAAGAAAAACACCCTAATTTATATAAATTAAAGCTCATAACTGACATATTGTTTTATTTAGATGCTTCAGAACATCGCTCAGTTGTCGTGAATACGGGTGTTGTCTTAGAAGGGTGTTTTAGAGACATGTACTGGGTGACCATTTCTTTCGGGTGCACACCGATATATCAATTTCCTTTCCTTAAAAACCAATTTTCATTTCATTTTCTTTAAGGCCCTGAGGGTGTGGATCGGGTGTCCACTGAAATAAGAGAGATCGTAGTTTCCTCAAAACCAATTTTCATTTCGTTTTCCTTTCCTTACGGCGCGTTTCGGGTGTTCACCGAAATATGAGATAGGTGTCGTTTCATTTACTTCGCGCAAGGCGTCGCGCCGAACGGGCCATGGCGTTCCGTGGACTCCTTCGCAACGCTGCAACACGCTGTCACGTCCCGGTCTTATAAACAAAGCTTAAGCATCCTCCAATTTTTTTTTTATGCGAAGCATACTACTTTAGCTACCACTTCAGCCCTTCACCGTGGTTATGCGCCTTCAAATCACGTGATACATGACGTCACACTACGTGACACGATGACGTCACGACAGTGGAGAAACAGGGGCCCACCACAGGCTCCCTAGCAGCTAAACAAGAGCGGCTACAAAAAGCGATCGACCATACTGAACAATACGCCAGGGCCAGAGGATTATCGTGCTCAGCAGAAAAATCAGAATACGTAAGAATCAAAAAAGGTACACGAAAATACGACTCCCAAATCACCCTGAAACTCGGAAACGAGACAATACCTGAGAAAACGGAAGTCAGGGTACTTGGAATGTGGCTGCAAAACACAGGCCGATGTAGCAAAACCATTGCCTCTATTAAGAATACAACAGAGCAAGTCGCCAGAATCGTGCGAAGAATCAGCAGTAGAAAGAAGGGGATGAGAGAACAGGACACCCTAAGACTCATTGACAGCCTCGTCACGAGCAGGGTTACGTACAGCCTCCCCTACCACGACACGAACTAAACAAGCAAGAGACTCTATAAATCGACACCATACTACGCAAAACGTACAAAACGGCGCTGAAACTTCCAATGTCCACACCAACCGAAAAACTAATGGCCCTGGGAGTAACAAACACCTTCGACGAACTACGAGAAGCGCAACGTAGTGCGCAATTAGACAGACTCACTCAAACCAGAACGGGAAGACACCTACTGGAGAAATTACGGGCTACCTCTAGGTACACAAAGAGACAAGGAACAGATTAAAAATTCAGGGGGCACTTTGACTGTCTAAAGTGGGTAGAGGCGGAAGCGTTTTCCGCACCACCTTCGCTGCTTCTGTGGCACCGGTGGCGTCACATATAATTGAGTACTAATTACTAAGTGATGACAAATCACTAATTAATGGTTAATTACTGATTAATGCCTGAATACTAATTAACTGCTAATTAATGACGCTTAAGCTTCGCCTTTAGGAGTGGAACGCGACAGCGCGTTGTAGCGCTGCCAGGGTGTCCACGGAACACCACCCGTTCAGCGCGATGCCTTGCCCTTTGAACGCAACGCTTTTTGAGGAAAGGAAATGGCGCAGTAATTCTCTGTCCTCTCGGTGGACACCTGAACCGCACCGTAGAGGAAGGGAGGAAGTGGGAGTGAAAGAAGATAGATAAAGAGGAGCCGTAATGAAGAAAATGAAAATTGTATTTGAGGAAAGGAAATTACGCAGTAACTGTCTCACAAAATTCAGGGGGGCACTTTTTTGACCTAAAGTGTGGTCACTGATGCCCCTAAGAGCGGAACGCGACAGCGTCTTGCCACGCTGCCAAGGAGTCCATAGAACGCCATCGCCCATTCGGTTCTACGCCTCGCTCGTCAGTAAATTGGTTTTTCAGGAAAGGAAACGTATCTGTCTCTCATTTGTCGGTGGACACCTAAACCTCGCGGGAAGGGAATGGAGGAGGATGAGTGAGTGAAGACACGGTATTCACAAGACGCGCCTTTGTTCATTCCAAACCATCGAGCTGGCATGGCCGATTGGATAGCGTGCTCGTCTCTCACGCCGAAGACCGGGGTTCGATTCCTGAGCTCGACCAATTTCTTAATCGGTTTTATTTATTTATATGGCCTGACTAGTAAAGCTATTTAGGCTAACTGGGTAATTAAGCACTTAACTAAGCTCAGTCCCACTTACTTGGAGCATCACTATACGATCCCTTCAATTGGTTGCATGGTTACTAGCCAAAGTACAATTGGCCCCGTTTGAAATTCGCGCACTGTGACGTCACGACCGTTTCCACCAATTGAAAAGCGTGACAATTTCTGTCGACAACTGCTGCTTACAACGATGAGACATTAAAGGCTTCCGCCTTAATAATGACGACAGAAACAACATCCAGGTAAGACCAATACCACGACACATGGACCGAATTTACATCATGAAAGACGACAAGCCAGAGTCCGAGCACTCACCAGGGAACTCAGCGACAATCCCAACGTAGTCTACACGGACGCAGCAAATTACCGATACCAACACAAAACAATCGCCGTTGTAACAGACGAAGGAGGGCAAGAAATAACCAGCGCAACGATAAACAGCCCAAACATAGAAGCAGCTGAAGAAGCCGCCATTGCTCTCGCAATATCGCACGGCAACGCAACAGGACACAACCTCACTATAGTGACGGACTCCAAACAAGCATGTAGAAACTACACAAGAGGCAGGATCGACAGCATCGCCAATCATATTCTACACACGACGAGAAGACACAAAAACCCTAAACATAGTATAGTGTGAGTTCCGGGACATGAGGGGATGAGGGGCAACGTGGCAGCAGACGAGTTAGCCCGAGGATACGTCAACCGAGCAGACTCAGCACTTTGCACCACAGGCACCTTTGACCCAGTTACCCCCACGTACTCAGATATACTCGATCATTACAGGGGTCAGCGGAAACGCTACCCAGCCCCACACAAAAGGCTCACCAAAGAGGAGGCGGTAGACTGGCGCAGACTACAAACCGGTACCTACCCACACCTTCACACCTTCACAAACTACACAAGATTTTCCCTACACAATATGCAGACGAATGTCCGTGGTGTCAGGGTAAACCTGCACTAGAACATATCACATGGACCTGCCCTAAGGCAGACTTAGAGCCAAAAATAAACCCGAGTGTGATGCAGTGGGAGCACTTGCTGGCCAGCGAGGACGAGGAAGCGCAACGATTCCTAGTGCGCCGAGCCACGATGGCAGCAGTCAAGTGCGGCATCCTGGACCAAGGATCGACCACGGCGCCCAGTGACCCGTAAGGGTCAAGAACACCAATTTATTGACAACAAAGTTTTTTCCATCCATCTATCCAAACGGGGGCCCACCTCGCGCCGTCGCTGTGGTTGTGCGCCTCCAAATCACGTGATACATGACGTCACACCACGTGACACAATGACGTCACGACAGTGGAGAAACGGGGGCCCACCTCGCGCCGTCGCTGTGGTTGTGCGCCTCCAAATTACGCGACACGATGATGCTTCGCATTCTCCAGGCTTAACCAATTTAAGCCTCAGCCATTTTTAAGGCGGAAGCCTTTAATGTCTCATCGTTGTAAGCAGCAGTTGTCGACAGAAAATGTCACGCTTTTCAATTGGTGGAAACGGTCGTGACGTCACAGTGCGCGAATTTCAAACGGGGCCAATTGTACTTTGGCTAGTAACCATGCAACCAATTGAAGGGATCGTATAGTGATGCTCCAAGTAAGTGGGACTGAGCTTAGTTAAGTGCTTAATTACCCAGTTAGCCTAATTAGCTTTACTAGTCAGGCCATATAAATAAATAAAACCGATTAAGAAATTGGTCGAGCTCAGGAATCGAACCCCGGTCTTCGGCGTGAGAGACGAGCACGCTATCCAATCGGCCATGCCAGCTCGATGGTTTGGAATGAACAAAGGCGCGTCTTGTGAATACCGTGTCTTCACTCACTCATCCTCCTCCATTCCCTTCCCGCGAGGTTTAGGTGTCCACCGACAAATGAGAGACAGATACGTTTCCTTTCCTGAAAAACCAATTTACTGACGAGCGAGGCGTAGAACCGAATGGGCGATGGCGTTCTATGGACTCCTTGGCAGCGTGGCAAGACGCTGTCGCGTTCCGCTCTTAGGGGCATCAGTGACCACACTTTAGGTCAAAAAAGTGCCCCCCTGAATTTTGTGAGACAGTTACTGCGTAATTTCCTTTCCTCAAATACAATTTTCATTTTCTTCATTACGGCTCCTCTTTATCTATCTTCTTTCACTCCCACTTCCTCCCTTCCTCTACGGTGCGGTTCAGGTGTCCACCGAGAGGACAGAGAATTACTGCGCCATTTCCTTTCCTCAAAAAGCGTTGCGTTCAAAGGGCAAGGCATCGCGCTGAACGGGTGGTGTTCCGTGGACACCCTGGCAGCGCTACAACGCGCTGTCGCGTTCCACTCCTAAAGGCGAAGCTTAAGCGTCATTAATTAGCAGTTAATTAGTATTCAGGCATTAATCAGTAATTAACCATTAATTAGTGATTTGTCATCACTTAGTAATTAGTACTCAATTATATGTGACGCCACCGGTGCCACAGAAGCAGCGAAGGTGGTGCGGAAAACGCTTCCGCCTCTACCCACTTTAGACAGTCAAAGTGCCCCCTGAATTTTTACTTTTCTTGGATGCCCCGCTGACGTCATCTGTGATTTTATTTCGAAAGCAATACTACTCGCACTTTCAAGCCTTCGCGCGACCCGGCCGCAGTTACGTTTGACCTTTAGCGGAGTGAATATGGGCGACCAACTCGCTCCTTCAGATAGCCCGGCTGGAGTCACGCCGCGCCGCGCACCCGTGGCAAGAGAAAATCTCGCATCAATTCAAGGTCTCGAAGAACTATGCACGTCTCAATTCCTTTGTAAATAAAGTTTTCTCTCTCTCTCTCTCTCTCTCTCTCTCTCATGACGAGCAAGACCAGGAAATCTTATAGAGCGGAAGCCCCCCCCCCCCCCCCCCCCCCGCAACCCCGCCTCAAATTCTAATTTGCCAATCATGGGCTTTTGATGCATTCTTTGATCAATAAATATATTTAGCTAGTAAACCCGGCTGTCGCACATTCTGTGCGAATTCGCCTCTAACCTTGTCAATAAAAGAATGGAATGAGTTGCCCTCCAGTATCGCTACTATAACCCAGTTTACCCTATTTCAGTCGGAACTGCTAACATATCTGGAATCCCAGCGCGTTGAGTAACCATATTTGCTTTCATATCAGTTATTTTCAAACCAGTATGTTCTGTTTCTTTGTTATTTGGGCATTTTTGTAACAGTTTTACGTTGTTATGGTCTTGCTCAACCTGATGTATTAACCACCTAAAGTGCTTTTTTGCCTTTGAAAATTGTGCTCTGATTTGTCCCCCCCCCCCTTCCCCCCATGTAATCCCCCAGTGGGCCCTTAGGGTATTTGAATAAATAAATAAATAGAAGTACGAGTTGCGCATTACAGGGTAAATTTCGTTTTAAATTTGTTGTTCCTTACCGCTGTTAGATAACCATACTCAATTGAGATTGTGAAATTCAAAATGATATATACGGTGTAGATAAGGACTTGAGCTGCCTACTGCAAGATAAAAGTGTGAACGCACTCAAGAGAATTTTATTGGACCCCATGGTTACACGATAAAGGACCACAGTCCCTCAAAAAATACAAGAGTACAGTTCGCGACTAGTGTCGCTCGATTACGGAAAAGCGATCGCTCAAGACACGACGGCGACTCCTGTCGCCCTGCAAACAAAAGTCATTCACTGCACGTAATAATGTCCACAGTGTCCATAATGTCCGGATGCCGCGGGGAAAGCACGCTCCCTAACTAATACGCACACACCAGTAGACTGAACGCCAACGCTGCATTTCATGCCGCCTCATTCCCCGCTGTGAATATTGTTCCACCTTGTTAGGCGCGCATAGATGCGGTGGTTTTTTCAGAAATGAAGCTGCGAAAAAAATTATTTATTGTAGCAAAATGCATTAGCACTAAAGCTTTGGCTACTCCAGGAAGTAAAACAGCCTATTTTAATATCAACTCAAGCTCATAATTGACATATTTTTAAAAAAAATTGGTTGCGATGAAAAGATAGGTGCAGTGGCCTCTCTCTTTCGGTGGACACCTCAACCGCGTGGTCAGGGAAAATTCGCAGTCTCTCTCACAATGAGGGAGCGAATAAAGCAGGAAGTGAGGCGTGGAAGAGAACAGCGCTGCACTGGAGGATGAGATTTGCCATTCATCGCCTGGGCATCCTTCTTGTTATAAGTTGTCACACAGGACACGGGCGCGTTATGCTTTTTGAGGAAAGGAAATGGCGCAGTATCTGTCTCGCATAACTCGGCGGACACCTGAACCGCGCCGTTATGGGAAGGGAGGAAGGTGGGAGTGAAAGAATAAAGAGAGAAAGAGGTGCCGTAGTGGAGGTCTCCGGAATAATTTCGACCACCTGGAAATCTCTAACGTGCACTGACATCGCACAGCACACGGCCGCCTCTTGCGCTTCGCCTCAATCGAAACGCGGCCGCCGCGGTCGGGTTCGAACCCGGGTACTCCGGCTCGGTAGACGAGCGCCTTACCACTGAGCCACCGCGGCGGCCCAAACTTCAAAATACTGTTGCATGCGACAAGCGGTTCATCACACCAGGAACCTTAGGAGATGACTGGCGTATACAGTATATTGCCACCGGGGCTGCTGGCACCGCATGAAATGAAAATATTATGGAGGGCACTTCGGACTACATTCGTGCTTTCAATGCAAAAACATTGCTTTTAAGACATTTTCTCTTTCATTATTAACTTTTTCTCTCCCTTTCTTACAACACGTCTATTCTGCACACAGTCGCCAGACAAAGCATATGCTAGGATCCCATTTGTCCGCCAAGAAGCAAAGCGGTTTTGTATACTCGTATCGCAATCTGAGAGTTCTGGGTTCAATTCACCCGCACCTTCTAAAGCCATTTGTTTTCTTTGATTCCACGCTGACGTCATCTGAAATCCTTCGTGACCGCCATTACGTTCGGCGGCGCCGGATTTTGTCGCTGATGAGCCATATGATGCTTTCTGCTCATTAATTTAGTCACAGCACAATCGTAATCCTCATCGCCATTATCATCATAAATATCTGAAGAAACTTTGAAGACAAGCTCAGGGGATTAGTGGGCCTAGAAACACGCCTAGAAGCGTCAGCTGTGCAAGTCGCTGCTGCCAACATGGGAAGCATTTGCGTCTTTGGCGGAGGACCCGGATATATAGCTCCATATAGAGTGCAGAGGACACATCCTGAGCCTGGTAGGCCAGCTACGCTCAACAATAAGCGATTATGGACTCCACATGAAACATTTCCTTTACAGTGGGCCGAGTGCTACGACTGGAATTCGCACAACTGCACGGATTAGAACTAAAACAGTTTTATTGTGCCTCGTTATGAAATGCCAGCGAGGCTTCAGAGAGTCGCATGCTTGTGGCAGCTCACACTAGTCGTTGTTAGGCAGATCATCCGCAGTCCAGAGTAGAGCACTCCGTCTCTAAGATTCCCGCGCTTACTTGCGTATCAGATGGGCATCCACAAGACAAACTTCTCCGAAGGAAGACACACGCCAGGTATTTCATGTTTCCCTCAAAGGGAACGTCGCCGAATGCAAGCAGTCCGTTACCGACGTAATTTCCACAAGCCATGTCGATGTACCGTTGCAAGAATCCTTTCAGCGCGACGCACAGGAACACACACCTAGCCCTTCAGGCCGTAGCCACCGTACTTGAGGACACCTCCGTAGCCTAGTCCACCGCCGTATCCGAGTCCTCCTCCAAACCCAAGTCCGCCGCCGTAACCTCCCAGTCCGCTGTGGGCCACGATGGTACCTCCTCCGTGCACCTTGTCCACGTGGTGTATCGTCCTGACTACGAATACTGGTCCGGACACTGCCCTCGAGAAGCCAGGTCCACCCCGCAGTAGGGTCACGCTGCTGCCGACACCAACACCTCCGGCGCCCAGGCCACCACCAAAGCCGAGGCCACCTCCATAGCCCAGACCGTAGCCACCTCCGTAGCCCCCCAGACCGCCGGCCATGGCGGAAGCCGCCAGTGCAAGACCAATAACGATGGCAGCCTGTAGTGGATGCAGAGTGCCGAAACGAAGTTACCAAATACAGTGAGGGGCCTAATATACTTCTGTCTGAAGCGAAAAAACCCGGGTCTACTGACATAGAGTCCCATCGAGTCAGACCCACTTTGACTTAGAGCAAGTAAGACGCGGTCATATTTTCTTCACGCAGCACTGAAAGCTGTGTGGTAGCGGGAATTTTCGTCACCGGCTGCCAATCGAAAAGTAACGGGTTTTTACAGCGAGCATCTTAGTGCCTTCTAAGGCTACAATCACAAGATGGTCACATCTGATCTGTTGCGGCCAGTACTGAGCACGACGGCATCAGTGAGACATGGTTTTAAATTGCTGCAGGAATGTCTCGAGTCATTACACTAAAGTGTAGGATATGTGTGGTGCTGCACGAGGTTAGCGGTTCATTTTGAAATCAGGCTGCGATGGCATATTTCTCACCCTGTATATTTTACTTCTAATAAGCAGAAATCGAAGCGCTTCATAGCATAGAGCCTTTTCCTCGTGCCTATTTTAAAGATATTCGAGTATTATAGCTCGCGATTTAGTCCTTGACTAACAGTATGCAAAAGGTTTAATCATGGGGCGCCCTGGTGTCAAGAAGCGACTCTAGATTAAAATATGTATACACCAGACGCCCAATAAACAGCTTGAGAGCGAGTTCTACTGCAATGACAACATATCTTCAGAGGCTATAACGACTGCCTAAGAGTAATAAAGACTGCTCAGTGTGTTACCTACAGGGATGTGTTCTTATGTGACTAACCTGTTCTTCGTTCCGAAAGTCTATAGTACACATACCGGCGTGTTCATGATGAAGCTGCTGTGCGATGCGGTCCTAAAGGATTCTGATGCTGTGGCGCGGGCGACGAACCTTTTTATACCTCTTCTAGATTTCCGGTTTCTTGGGCTCTCGCTACGCCATCGTGACGTACGCGGTTATGAAACCACGTTACCCGCCGCCTCTGTGTTGCTGGCATGCGGAAGAGAGAAACTCAAATTCACGAGCTTTCTAAACGCAAAAAAATGCGCTGAAAGGCAAAGCGCTCAATCTTATGTGGATTACAAATTCCAGGAGGCTTTGAAGCTTATTTTCTATGGTTGGATACTTGCGTGCAGTGCTTCAGCTGTGCACGGCATAGTGCAGTGTAGCCAGGAAATGAAAACAACGAACTACTTTATTCGTTATAAAGGTTGGCTTTCGAGCACTCCCTGCGCTGTGCAAGAATGGGCGTTTTTTGTTTAGATTTTCTGGGGTTGAAATCTTTTGCAAAGACTTGGGCGAACCTGCTAGATTGGTACCGTTTTCGAAGTACTATTATAAGGGGCGACCATTGAGTTCTGATGTTGGAAAGCAGGGTTTTCGATCGCGATTTGAAAAGCACTGAACTAAATTTTAATCTCCTAAAAATGTGGCGCGAAATCACTCATGGCACTGCCTTATTGAGAGTCTTTGGAAGCAATGAATGACCTTAGTTTTATCCAGCGCTAAAATTAGCTGCGCAGAGCTGCAAAATGTGGGAATCACATAAAAATGTGCATGGGCGTTACTCAATAGCAAAAACTTGGCTTTGGCGGCGTGCCTCCTCGTGATCTGTAACGGGGTAGTGTTAAAGCTGTTGTTCTGCAGTCAAGTCGGCGTTGTGAGTGAAAAGTCCCCGGAGAATCAAACTGGTGGGCCACCTGTGTTAAGTGAGCTTGTGGCATCTTCACAACCTACCCATCGGATTGTGAGAAAATTGACTACCATGACAGTTGCCGGTTAATATGACAATTGTTGGCGAGAGGTCGCTCGGTAAGAGACTCCTCAGTCACAGAAGACCCTGCCAACACAGGGAAGTGCCGCATCGCTTAATCACAGCACGACTATACCAGGAGTCGTATGAGACATCGGAGGGGCCTATGAATGCAAAGTAGAATATTACCTGTCCCGCATATGTGGGCATTAACCCATTAATGCTCTCCAGTCATAGCCTTAAGGTAGAGCTTGTTTCCCCTCCATTTTTTCCAGTAATTAGCACACAAAACACTATACTCAGTGTGTTCTCCTGCTTAATACAACATTCACCACATTTCTAAGAAATATTCACAACAAGGGTTCGACTGAATGACAATATCCTGTTCCCTTCCGCGTTTCAACAATCTGTCAAAGGTGCGTTAGTACACCGCGAAGAAGCGCTTATAATGAGGAATCTTAGGCGTATCCTGATCCGGTGCAGAAATCAGTTGTTTCGGACTAGCCGCTTCTTTCTGATTTTTGGCGCAGCTACGTTCGTGAACGCTGCACACAACTCCGCGAGCATAGCACTGAACGTCCCACTCAAATTACGAGCACTACTAGACACGGCTTTCCTAGCCGCCGCGGTTTTGCAACTATTTTTGGTAGGACGCACCCAGCATTCCTGGAGTGCCACTTATACGGAATGTCAACAAAGGTAGGTCTCGATTAGGCCACGCCCCGTGGAAGAGATGGCCGGAGACACTTATTGTTTTTAGTCTTCTCAGCGGGCTTGTTCCGTCGAATATTTCCTTCGTCTTGTGGAGGGCTTATAGGCTTTATTCTAAAGAGTTATAGCTCTATAGGGAAGAATCTTCCAAATAAGTAATGTACTGGCATGTTGAACCGTGAAGACAGTTGTTTACCCACTTCGTTCAGAGAACCATACATAGATAGGGCTTAGCCGTAAGGGTAGTAGTAGCAGTACAGTGGCGGTAGGAGTAGGAAAGATGGTTATATTAGTAATTATTGCGACTAAGTAGTAATATAATTCGTCGCAATAGTCGTTTTGGTTGTAGAAGTCTTAGCAGTAGTAAGGTGCCTGCAGAGAGGAGAGAGGCGTGCGTCAAGAGACGACGAGACACCTGCGTGTCAGAGCCATTTTGTCTTCGTTTTCACCGCTCAGGATTCCCTTCGTTGAGTGCGTCCGATGCCATGAAAACACGGAGCCTTGTTGACACTCATGCTTTGATGATGATCATGATGAAAAAATTCGATTTCCACTGACGTAGGATGCCCCCTACTCCCCGGCCCTGGCGCGCAGGCCTAGGCGATGGGGGCTGGGAACTCCGCGACTATAGACTGCCGAAGATACATTGTTATATTAGCAGCTTCAGTCGCCAGGCGGACGATCCCAGCAACACGCATGCTTTTCAGTGGGCTACGAGATCGCGAATGGAAATACATGGTGCGCGAAGACTTAGCTGTTCGTGCAGCCGAGGCTGGGGTTGCCAAAGCCAGGCTTAGGCAGCCATGGACAGATGATTTTAAGACAGTCAAGTGGGGAAAAAGGCTCCTGGAATCTTTCCTAAGTAGGGTGGCACAGGATGGACTCCCACCGAGTGGTTTGCTCTCAGTACCACTTTATTATGCGAAGCATATTAACGTAGCTTTCGGGCCTTCGCGCGACGCCCGGCGGTGGCCACCATTGACCTTCAAGTGACCTTCAAGTAGGTCACGTGACATGACGTCACGTGATGACGTCACACCGGCTGCAGATGGGGCCTCATATCGCGCCGTCGGTCGCCTCCCGGCGGTGGCCACCATTCACCTTGAAGTGAGATCACATGATGTGACGTCACGTGATGACGTCACACCGGCTGCAGATGGGGCCTCATATCGCGCCGTCGGACGTCGCCCGGCGGAGGCCTCCACGCTTCGGTTCGCGCTATAGTTCGCGCCATGGAGGAAAGAAAGATGGTTGGCGCCGTCGCGGGCGACGCGGCGCCACCATTGCTGCATCACGTGATATGTGACGTCACGCCAGGCATGAGGCGGCGCGCGCCCGCCGTCGCGTCAGTCTCTGTGCCCGCAACCGCGCCAGCGTCTTTGCACCGGGCGTGTATGCGGTCAAGATGCCTCCAAACGCTAAGGACATGCTTCGCATCCACTGGGCTTAACCTTGATAAGCCTCCAATTTTTCGTCCCATTATTCACTGGGAATTTTTGAAGGTGTCCGCTTCTTAGCCCAGATGCCGCAAACAGCTCAAAAGTACGTGGAGAACGTGGAAATAGGCTAACACTTGACCGTCTTAGACTTCATTTGTGGTGCGACGAGGCTTGCTACGGTGTTTGTCTCCGCGATAGTAAAGATCTGCTTCCTTTTTGATTGTGTAGCATAGTTTTCCACTTCCCAAAGGCAGCAAAGTCCTACCGGTTTAAGCGGTGCATTCAGACTGTTATATTGTCTCTGAAAAGGACACTGAAGAAAACTCCATCCGAATACTGTTCTCAGTAAAAGTTGATGTCTTGTCTTTCTGACTATGTTGGCGTTTGTCCGGATGGAAACGACACTTTTGTCGCCGATTAGAATGAAAAACTTATCTGCCTCAGTAACAAGTGGATTAGTTTATCTTGCAAAGTGGCCGTCAGTGGAGACTAGTGGCAAGCTCTTGGGCTCTTGTCTTGACCTGAACTCGCGTTTCCAGGCCTGAGCTAAGCATCAGTCTCCCATGGGCCCAAGTACGCGACTCTGTGAAGCGGAAAAAATTGGATTTCGAAATTTTCTCTTCAGTCGATAAAAGTTATGGCGCCTTTCCTGAAAAGGTCGAATTTCCATCGTTTTGAAACCAATGATGGCGTAACGATTGCTTCTTGTATCAGCTTACAAAAACTGGTGTCGACACAAATATTTTAATTGCGAAATCAGCTGGTCATGGTTACACCTGTATTTGGTATTTATGTCTTTTCTACCTCCTCGAAACGCTATTTTCTCTTAAGAGACTGTGTTTATGATTAGAGCACGACACCCTATTGGTACTGGCCAACTTTTATTTCCCCTCATAGTACAGTCGGGGACAAAAATCTCCGGACCACGTGTTACTCTAACGAAGCCGATAGCTCTGCTATTAGTCGGCGGCTGGAGACCACACTTCTGTAGGTAAAAGTTAAATTTTTGTTCTTTCATCTCCACAAGTGCGGTCTGCAGCCGCTGTCTTATAGTAGAGCTATACGCTTCGTTTGAGGAACACGGGGTCCGGAGACTTTTGTCCCCGACTATACCTCTAATGTTGGTGTAGAAGAAGCTGTGTAATTCAAAGCGATGCTTTACTACTGGTAGGTGGGAAAAGACGCCAACGGTAGCTGCGATGAATACACCAAATAAGTGTAGAGACCCAGACTTCTACATTCTTCCGAACCTAAGAGCAACAATGACCTACGGAGGTCTTTCTTACGGGCCTTGCCTAGATCACTGAAGACTATGGATTTCGAGAGTCCGAATCCAGAAGGCCGATTGCTTAGTTTCATTTCACCACTATCTTGAAGTCCATTGAGTGTGATTCTGGCACGAGAGCACGTTTTAAAGTCGTATAGCTAAGACTTAACACTAATATAGCGCCTAATGTCTAGAATAGAGATATAAGCCTTGTTTTTTCCAAAGGAACGCTGGAAAGAAGGTGGCTGCATAGGTAGTGAACCTGGAAAGTCCCCGACTGCCTCTATTGAGGCCAACCGGAACCAACAATTGTGCCAGCGCTTCAGTTTGATTTTCTTTTTTCTCTATTTCCAAAAGCGCGAAACCGCCACTGCGTCCACTCGCGCTGCAGCTAGCCCTCCCCACGTCGCCGCCCTACCCCGTGCTAAGATGCGTTTACGTCTTTCGTTGGTCGATTATGGTAGGCTGCGTGCCTGTGCTTCGCGTATGTATTAGTGTTGTGTGCTGCGGCTAAAGTGCCTCAATTCGTAATGAAACAGGTAAACTGATCCCACTACGTAACGAAACTGCTGAACGCAACATTTTACAGCAGCGTTCTGCTGTGAGAGTCGTTATCCTGCACTGCAACGGGAATTTCTTTTCGCAGATTTGTTTCGATTGTCTCCCGTAACCCCTCGACCTTTGGACAAGGAAAGAGTACGCTGAACAGGAACCACTAACAGCAGCGAAGATTGAGGAAAATGTGTTGAAAACAATGGCACTTCAATCAGGGTGAAAAATTATTTATTTGTTTTCACCCGTGCTTATTGTGAGTGATTTTAACACAAAACTAGGGAAAATATCACGTATATAGGGTGGTCAGAGTAGAGATCGATGGCTTCATTTTAATTAACACGACGGCACTTCTCAAGCATAGAAAACCGCTACTTTTAAGCGTTCGTTGTAAGTTTTTTTTTATTTATGCAATTATATCCTGAGAAAAACGTCTAACATCTTGATGACAATACCTGTAAAGACCTGCTCACGAACACGTTCCTTTTCAAGAATGTTGTTTTCGATGCGATCGTGTCTGTTGGAATGAATTACCGAGCATACCATTAACACCTAATTATTCTGCTCGCTACCTAGTGGGTTGATTTGAGTGCATATCAGCCCCAGAAACCAAGTCACGCATGGAACACAAAAAAATAAAAGATTTTTCAGTGCACGGAAGAAACGGCAACATCAAATTTATATCAACTGCGGACTAACTGCTTGGAACAAAGACGCGACCAGTTTTGCTCGCGGCCTGATTGGTTCCGTAACATTGTACCATTGGAATTCCTTTCGCATATCGTTATTTACTAACAACACATGACGAGGTGTATTAAGAGAACAGAACCGTTACTTGAAACCTGATACCGCTGTTCAAGTTCACTTTCTTGGCAGATGCATATTTGCCGACAAAGTGTGAAGTTACGCTGCACAAATACTAAAGAATGACATGACAAGAATAAATCTACCATATCTGAATCGTTGACTTCGTTTTATACACATTGCGGTAAAAAACGTAGACCGGAAATATCAGGCGTAATATTATCCTGAGCTGTTTCTCCTAAGTGCTACGTCCTAAAAAAATTTCCTATCAAAGCGCCTTTCAAGCAGTATAGACAGGTGTATGGACGAATGTACTCCCCAGATAAACCAGACGACGTTCTCAAACTTCTGAGCGCAGACTATCGTCGAAGACCCAGCTTCGAGGTGGCGGATATGAGGCGCATTACCAGGGATAACAAAGCGTCGTTTTTACTTCAATTTGGCATCACAGGACGTGTATCACAAAGTGATGTCCACCCGGCACACTTTTCATGCCGCAAAGCTAACCGCATGACGATGATGTCCTGAACTAGGCGGGCTGCGCTGCTGAAAATATCGCTGCTCAAAAGGACTTACGCCAGAAAGGACTCAGAAGAGCACAGGCGTTATTCTTTGGCACTAACGCCTCCAGCGTTACAATAACTGTCTGTCTTAAGAAAGCTCTGCTAAGACTTACTCACAGATGGATTGCGGTGGGACCGATTTCTTCATTTGTCCAACCGCGGACTAACCGTTTGTTGATGGACTGAGTGTTTCATTTGAAACAGTATTTTAAGCAGGTTCACCTTGGCTCGTAATTGTTGTTTACGAGTTTTCTTCCTCCAGACGATTCGATAAGCCTTAGTATACATGAATCACCCCGTGATATTGTGCTACGACGGCCAAATAATTAAAATCTCTAATACTTCTTGATGCCATTTCTGTTTGAGTTTGATTTTCAACAACGCAAAAGCTTCTTTTGACGTGGAAGATATGTTCAGTTCATGTTAGGCAAGAAATAAGCGGATATAATTAGGGTTCTTAAAAAAATTTGATTCTTGAACGGCAGGAGTTCCACGCAAGCTCCCAATTCAGTGAACATCCCTTTACGCAGTAAAAGAAATTTTCGCGTAGCCGCACTCACTAAGCTCACATCGCACTTCATGGACCGCAGCTATATCTAGTCTTTTGTACTGAAGAAGCCACGACTGTTATTTCTTTTGGGCGAATTTTTCCAATGTCAAAAAATCGCGAAGACTGCTTACTTGGAATGAAACAACTTTTATTGCATCTCGTTGTCAAGCGTCAGCAAGACTCAGCGAGAGTCGAATGCTTGGTGCAGCTCACAGTGTTCGTTGTTCAGTAATACACCTGAAATCCTGAGTAGAGCGCTGCGGCTTCCTTAAATTTCCCACGCTTACTTGTAATTCGCATGGGCATCCTCATGATGAAAAAACTGTAGATCTCGAGACAAGGATACGACGAAGACGACCAGAGAGAGAGAGAGAAAAAAAAAACTTTATTTACACAGGAATTCGGGGCACGCCCCAGGGTCCCCGCACGACCCCACGGCACTCAAGTGTTTATGTTCCTGAGGTCCATAACACTGGCAGCACGGCCGGTGGCGATGGTCTGCACGGCCGGGTCCTCCGAGCGCAGCAGGGTCTCCCAGTCCTCCCAGGTCTTGAGGTTCTCTAGGTCCCGCGGGGGAGGGTCCGCCAGGCAGAGGGAAATGATGTGGAGGGAAGAAGCGAAGGGTTCTGGGCATAGGGCGCAAGCAGGAGTGGGAAAAGATGGATGATAGTGGGTTAGGGTAAGGGGCGAGGGGAGAGTATGTGTTTGTAATCTGCGCCAGAGTGTTGCGTGTCTGTTATCTAGGGAGGGGTGGGGCGGGGGGTAGAGCTGGCGAGAGGCTCTGTATGCCTGGGTCTGCTCACTGAATGAGTGCATGCGATCCTTCGTGAATCCCCGATCCGAGGCCACCTGAGCCAGGTTTAAAGAACCTCGGGCTAAAAGGTTGGCAGCCTCGTTTCCGGGATTCCCGGAGTGCGCAGGCACCCATATCAGCTCGACATGGCGGGGCGGGGGTGCATCGGGCGAGTCCAGTATGCCAAAAGCAGGGACATGAACTCGGCCTCGAGCAAAATTTAAAATCGCAGTTTTGGAGTCACTTAATATATACCGGGCTTCCGTGCGAGTGATAGCTAGTGCAATGGCATCTTCCTGCGCTAACTTTCAACTCGTTCGTTTCAATTCGTTGTGTCCTTGTCCCGAGCGGTACAGTTTTTTCATCACGAGCAACCAAGCGTGCCCCGAATTCCTTTGTAAATAAAGTTTTCTCTCTCTCTCTCTCTCGCCCAAAACATCCACTCTGATCCTCAAAAGAATCTTCTCCGTAGTAGAGATAAAAGACCTAAGCTGCCTAGTGCATGATGCAAGTGCAAGATAAAAGTGCAAAGCAGCTACATGTTTGGTTTATGCACAGCTAAAACAAGGCACTGAACAAAACAGGACAAAAATGTGCGCTTCAGAAATCTGCAGGACAGTGCTTCATTTCATGCCAGCTCATAAACCTCAGTGAATATTTATTCCACCTTGTTGGCGCTCGAAGGTGCGGTGGTTTTTTCAGAAATAAAGCGTGCAAAAAAATTATTTTCAGTCGCAAAATACATTAGCGCTAATGCTTTAGCTGCTCCAGGGAGTAAAACACCCCATTTTAATATAAACTAAAGCTCATAATTGACATATTATCTCATTTAGGTGCTTTCAGAACTTCTCTCATTTCTCGTGAAATTAGAAAATTGGTTGCAATTGATAAGATAGGAACAGTACTCTCTTTCGGTGGACACCTCAACTGCGTGGTCAGGGAAAATATTTTGCAGAAACACAGCGGCGCAGTAACTGTCTTACTCCACAGTGGACACCTCATATTTCACATGAGGGAGGGAATGAAGCAGGGAGTGAGCGGCGGAAGAAAGCAGCGCTGCAGTGGAGGATGAGATTTTCCATTCATCGATTGGGGTTCCTTCCAGTTATAAGGTGTCACACAAGGCACGGGCGCGTTCTGCGCTTCCCAAACTTCAAAATACTGTGGCCGTGACCGAGGGTTCATCACGGCCTGAGCGTTAGTAGCTGAATGACGTATATACTGAACCACCGTGGTGGCTGGAACCACATCAAGTGGAAAAATTATGGAGGGCACTTCAGGCTATATAATTGCATTCAATCCTGAAAAAATGCACTGTTATTTATTTCTTTTTCGTTTTAACTTTTTCTCTCCCTTTCTAATGGCACCTCTAATAAGCATGCAGTCACCAAGCAAAGAATATACTTCGATCCCGGCCGCGGCAGTTGAATTTCTTTGGAGGAGAAATTCGAGGCCCGTGTACTGTGCGATGTCAGTGCACGTTAAAGAACCCCAGGTGGTCGAAATTTCCGGAGCCCTCCACTACGGCGTCTCTCATAGCCTTAGTCGCTTTGGGACGTTAAACCCCATAAACCAACCAACCAAAGAATATACTAGGTTCCCATTTCTTCGCCAAGAAGCAAAGCGGTTTTGTATACTCGCATCGCAGTCTGATAGTACCGGATTTAATTCACCCCCACCTTCGAAACAAATTTTATTTTTCTTTTATTTCACGCTGACGTCATCTGAGATTTTTCGTGACCGCTTTTACGGTCAGCGGCACCGGATTTCGTCGCTGATGAGCCATATAATGCTTTCTCCTCATTAATTTAGTCACAGCACAATAGTAATCCTCATCGCCATTATCATCATCTTAAATATCTGAAGATACTTTGAAAGGTAAGCTCAGGGGATTAGTGGGCCTAAAAACGCGCCTAGAAGCGTCAGCTGATCTCGCTTCGGCGAGCGCGGCTTCGGCCGCTTATCTGATTTTTTCAGCAGCGTCCGCTCCGGCGGACGCAGTTGTTGCTGCGACGCGCGTCTTTTCTTGCCTTTTCTCTTTCCTCTGATCTCTTACCTCTCCTCTATCTGCACGTTGGCAGCGGTGGTGGCTTGGCTAGAGCCAGTAGCAGGCCCGTGCAATTTCCTTTTCATCCTTCTCTCAGTCACAACAACAACAACAACAAGTCGCTGCTGTCAACATGGGTGTCAGTTGCGGCTCTGGCGGAGGACCCGGAAGTATAGCTGCGTATGGAGTGCAGAGGACACAGGTTCAGCCTGGTAGGCCAGCTACGCTCGCCAATCAGCGATTATGGACTCCACATGAAACATTTTCTTTACAGTGGGCCGAGTGCTACGACTGGAATTCACAAAACTGCACGGATTAGAAATGAACACTTTTATTGCGCCCCGTTATCAAGTGCCAGCGGGACATCAAGAGAGTCGAATCCTTGTGGCAGCTCACACTAGTTGTTGGGAAGATCACCTACAGTCCATGGTATGGCACTCCGTCTCTTCAAGTTTTCCTTGCTTACTTATCATTCAGATGGCCATTCACAACAGAATCTTCTCTGAAGGAAGACACACACCAGGTATTTCCCGCTTCCCGCAAAGGGAACGTTGCCCAAGGCAAGCAATCCGTTACCGACGTAATTTCCACAAGCCATGTCGATGCACCGCTGAAAGCATTCCTTCAGTGCGATGCACAGCAACACACACCTAGCCCTTCAGGCCGTAGCCACTGTACTTGAGGCCACCTCCGTAACCTAGTCCACCGCCGTATCCGAGTACTCCTCCAAACCCAAGTCCGCCGCCGTAACCTCCGAGTCCGCTGTGGGCCACGATGGCACCTCCTCCGTGCACCTTGTCCACGTGGTGTATCGTCCTGACTACGAATACAGGCCCGGCTACTGCCCTCGAGAAGCCGGGTCCACCGCGTAGTAGAGTCACGCTGCTGCCGACTCCAACACCTCCGGCTCCCAGGCCACCACCAAACCCGAGGCCACCTCCATAGCCCAGACCGTAGCCACCTCCGTAGCCCCCCAGACCGCCGGCCATGGCGCAAGCCGCCAGTGCGATACCAATAATGATGACAGCCTGTAATTGATGCGGAGTGGTGAAACGCAGTTGTCAGACAAAATTGAGGGACCTAACAGATTTATGTCAAAAACGAAAAGAACGGGGTTTATTCGATATTTATATAGTCGCACCCACTATGACATAGAGCAAGTAAGATGCGGTCATATTTTTCTGACGCAGCAATCCAATCTGTGAGATAGAAAGAATGTATGTCAGGGACAACCGTTCGAAGGGGTACGTGTTGTTATAGTGTCATCTTAGCGCATCCTTAAGCTACATTGACAGAACGGTCACAGCCGGTGCATTTCAGTCAGGTCTGAGCACAATCGCACCAAGGAAACATCTTCTATAGTGCTGCAGGAAAGTCTCAAGTCGTTGCACTACTATGTCGGATATGTGTGCTGGCTCCGAGATTAACTGCTCATTTTGAAATCGGGATGCATAGAATTTTCTCTAGCTATAGATTTTACTTCTAAGAAGCAGAGGTAGAAGGGTTTCATAGCATACGCACCTTTCCTCGTGCCTATTTTAAAGATAACCTAATATTATAGCTTGCGCTTTAAAGCTTGACTATGAATATCCACGATTCATAATCTTGGAGCGCCCAGGTATCTAGAAGCGACTCTGAGATTAATATATGAAGACACCAGACGCATAATAAACCATCGGAAAGTAAGTTCCACTGCGATGACAACATATCTTTAAATGCAATAACAACGTGCATCGATGTGTTCTTTTACGACTAAGCTGCTTATCGTTCCAAAACTCTGTCGGACACATACCGGAGTGTTCATGACGAAGCTGCTTAGCGATGCTATCCTAGAGGATTCTGGTGCTGTGGCGCGGGCGACGACCCTTTTTATACCCATTCCAGATTCCTGGTTTCTTGGGCTCTCGCTATGCCACCGTGACGCACGCGGTTACGAAACCACGCTAATCGCCGCCTCTGTGTTGCTGGCATGCGGAAGAGCAAAACTGAACATTCACGTGCTTTCTAAACGCAAGAACTGGGCTCAAAGGGAAAGCGCACAATCCAAAGTGGATTGCAAATATCAGGAGGCTACGGAGCTTTGTTTCTACGGTTGTCTACTTGCATGCAGTGTTGCAGCTGTACACGGCAGAGTGCAGTGCAGCCAGGAAATGAAAACAACGAACATTGGCGCCATTCATTATAAAGGTTGGCTTTAGAGCACTCCATAAGCCAAGCTGAATGAACATTTTTTTTATTGTCTCCGGATCGAAATCCTTTGCAAAGCTGCAGCAGGTACCGTTTGCTGAGTACTATACTATGTTACGACCATTCAGTTCTGATGTTGGAAAACAGGGTTTACGATCGTTATTTTAAAAGCAGTGCAATAGATTTTGCATCTTGAAAATTTGGGATAAATCAGCCAGTGCGATAGTTTATCGAGAGTGTGACATTTTGCTTAATCCAGGGTTAATATTAAATGCGCGGTCCTGCAAAATGTTAGGATCACATAGGACAGTGCATGAAGTTACACAAGAACAGAAACTTGGCTTTGGCGGCGTGACCCTGAGTCTGACTGGCAACGCAGCAGTGTTAAGGCTCCTCGCACTGCATAAAACTCGTCGTAGTGAGCAAAAAGTCAACGGGAAAGAAATATAAGTAGGTCAGGTATATTAAGTGAACATGTGGCGTCATCACACCCTGCTCACCGGAATGTCAGCAAAATGACCAGGATGAAAGTTAGCAGTTAATATAATAATTGTTCGCGAGACGTGGATCGGCAAGAGAAAACTCTAGGCTACCGCGATGTAGCTCATCGAGACACCCTAGCAACCGAGATCGCATAAGCCTTTACCATCGCAGCGCAGTGCCGCTTCACTTAACCGCTATGTCGTCATAGCGTTGAGGCAGAGCGTAAGTTTCACCTCCAATTTTTTCCAATAATTAGTACACACAGTGCGCGTTTTCTTGCTCAATATAACATTCATCACTTTTCAAAAAATCTTCACAACGTGGGTTAGATGGTAGTTGAATATCCCATTCCCATCCACTTTTCAACAGTCTCTCAAATGTGCGTTAGTACACCGCGAAGAAGCTATTATAATGAGGAAGAATAAATATGTTCTAATCCGGTGCAGAAATCAATTGTTTCAGCCCGGCCGCTGCCTTGTAATTTTCGGCGCAGCTATGTTAAAGAATGCTGCACAGAACTCCGCGAGCATAACACTCAACGCCCCACTCAAATTACGATTATTAGACTCGGCTTTCCTCGCCGCCGTGGTTTTGCAACTATATTCGGTTGGGCGCACCCAGCATACCTGGAATTCCGCAAAAAAGGAATCGCAACAAAGGAAGATATCGGTTTGGGCATTTGCCGTGGAAGTGGAGGCCGGAGACGCTTTTATTGTGTCTAGTCTTTATTTAGGCCGCCTCCGCGGGCTTGTTCTGTTGAATATGTCCTTGTCTTGTGCAGGGCTTATAGGCTTTATTTTGAGGTGTTCTACTTCTATAAGGAACCCTCTTCCAAATAAATAACGTACTAGCATGTCAACCCTAAGACACCTCTGTTTACCTGCTTAGTTAGGAGAACCATTATAGATAGGGCTTAACCATAAGGGTAGCTGCTGAGTGGCGGGATGAGCAGGAAAAATAGTTACATTGAAAGTAGTTAACAAGTACAGAAAGTTGGGCTAGTTGGTGCTCTGGCGAGTCAGAGCCGTTTTGTCTTTGCTTTCACCGCTACAGATTCCCTCTGTTGACTGCGTTTGATGCCATTCAAACGCAGTCAACAGAGGGAATCCGTAGCGGTGAAAGCAAAGACAAAACGGCTCTGACTCGCCAGAGCTTTGTCGCCCCTTGACGCGCCTTTCTCCAGACTGCGGACAGCATACTGCTATTCCCTCTGTTGACTGCGTTTGATGCCATTCAAACGCCTAGCCTAGTGGACACGAATGCTTTGATGATGATAATGGTTAAAACTGTATTTCCACCCATGTAGGAAGCCCCCTACTCCCCGTTCTTGGCGCTCAGTCCTAGGCGACGTTGGAAGGCACCTCCGCGACTAAATACTGGCGAAGATGCGTTGGTACATTGGCGGCTTCACCCGCCAGGCGGACGGTCCGCGCCGACCAGGAACACGCATGCGTTGCGCTGGGCTTCGATGTCGCGAACGCTAACATACAGTCCGCGAAGACCTAGATCCTCGTGCAGCCGAGGCAGTGGTTGCCGAATTCAGGTCTGGGCAGTCACGGACAGATGACGTCAAGACAGTATGGTGGTGAAAAAGGCTCCCAGATTCTTTCCAACTTTTGCCGCGAGATTTAGAGTTTTGCAATGATTTTGCTTACTAAATTCTCACAGGGTTGTCGACTTTCATGCTCGCTTTATTCGCACGATTATTGACTGCGGGTTTTTGAAGATGCCCGCTACTTGACCCAGAAGGCGAAAATGGCTCACAGCTACATGGAGAACGTGGAAATAAGCTAGCGTTTGACCATCTTAGATTTCATTCGTGGCGCGACGAGCTTTTCTCCGGTCTTTGTTTCCGGGATAGTCAACTTTATGCTTCTCCTTGATTGTGTAGCGGAGTTTTCCACCTGCCGAAGCCACCACCCAGACCTAGCAGTTAAAGTGGTGTATTCAGACTATGATGTCGTCTCTGAAAAGAACACTGCAGACTACTCCATCCGAATACTGTTCTCAGTAAAAGTTGGTGCCTTGTCTTTCTGACTATGTTGACGTTTGTTTGTTTGTTTATTGATACTGTTAACCCTATTGAAGGGTCATTACAGGAGTGGTGGGAAAAAAGAAAGCAAAAATACCAACAAATCTGTCATCAAGCGCATTGTACACGTAACAAGTCATTAAAGAGGACGAGAGAAGTGTACACAGTGCCCTATTACATTGTAGAAAATAGCAACAAAAAACATAATCACGCACACTCAAGAGCACCTACACAGTAAAACACTATATAAAGGCAGAAATACTAGAAAATAGCAACAAAAAACATAATCACGCACACTCAAGAGCATCTACACAGTAAAACACTATATAAAGGCACGAAACACAATACACGGACTTAACCCAGTCATGTTAGCACACCGCGCTCACCGGAATAACAAAAGAGTCCAAATTAACCAAAAATGCACATAGCGAAGAAGATTGAACTACGGAATCGGGAAGCATGTTCTATTCTTTTATTGCTCTGGGGAAGAAACTATAGTTAAATGCATCGTTACGAGTTACTGGAGGCGGAATATACATGCTATGGCAATGTCTAGATGATTCATTAGAACCAATGGCGAAATAATCGGTCGTATTGATTTTAATTGCGTTACTGGTAATAAGGAACAGAAACTTGAGCCTATCGAATTTTGTGCTAAATTCTAACTTGGGAAGGTCTGCAAGGTGACACAGCTCTGAGGGGGAGTGAACTCGGCGATATTTATTAAATATGAATCGAGAGGCTAACCTCTGAATCCTTTCTAGTATGTTACAGTTTTTTTTTGCGTGTGAGGATCCCAGACAATTTTAGCGTATTCAATTATAGGTCTAACTAGTGTTCTGTAAGCCAAGTTTTTAATTTCATGAGTTGTACTATGTAAGTTGCACCTCAGACTCCACAGCACTTTATTAGCCTTATTGCATGTTTCTTCTACGTGCCTATTACATCTAAAGTCGCTTGTAAATATTAGTTCCAAATACTTGTGTTCATCTACCCTTCCGAGCACATTATCACGAATACGATAAGGAAATTCTAAGGTGGTTTTCTTCCTAGTGGTAGACATATTAACAGATTTCGAGGGATTAATGGTCATTTGCCAGTCATCGCATCATTTAGTAGGCTGTGTTGTATGTTCATTTGATCACTGGGAGCATTTATTCTATTGTAAATGACACAATCGTCGGCGAATAATCTTATAGGGACAGAAACAAGGCTTGGCAAGTCATTAATAAAAATAAGAAATAAAAGCGATCCAAGGACACTGCCCTGTGGTACACCAGATAAAACCGATAATAAGCTGGACTTATGTCCGTCTATATCAACGTACTGGTGGCGGCACTCTAAATACGAAGTAAACCATGTCGTTAGTTTGGGATTTTAAACATAGTATTGATTTTAAGCAGAAGTTTAGGGTGGGAGACTTTATCAAAAGCTTTGGCGAAATCTAGGTAAATTAAGTCCACCTGTCCGCCGGAATTAATCGTTTGTGAAATATCAAGAACTAGCTCAATTAACTGTGTAATCGTAGACAAAGTTTTACGGAAACCATGCTGTAGTGGTGACACCAAGTTATACGTTTCTAAATAGTTCGATAAGTGTTTGGTCATGATATGTTCTAGTAGCTTAGAACACGTACTCGTGAGAGAAATTGGTCTCTAATTGCTAAAGTCTGAAGTGTTGCCGGTTTTATGGATTGGCACTATTCTGGCTAGTTTCCATGCGGAAGGGAAGTAACCATTGCTAACAGAGAAAATAAATATTTTCATAAACAACTTAGACACCCACTCAGCATACCTGACTAAAAATTCATTAGGTATTACATCTGGTCCGGGGCTTTTTTTGTGTTAATATTGAGTAACCGGTTCAGAACACCTTCTTCGGTTATCACAATATCTGAAATGGGAGGACGGGCAGAGAAGTCATAGTGGCCTGGCAACGTGCCATCATCCTTCGTAAAAACAGAGGAAAACTGAAGGTTGAATTGTTCAGTGCTTTCTTGAGTGTTAACCTCAGCATTTGAACCGTGTAGCTTGGTTGATGGATTAACATACCCCCAAAATTTAGGCGGTGCCTCGCAAAGAAACTTCCTCAGTGTAACATTAAAAAAAAACGGTTTTTTGACTCTCTAATTTGGCGTTTCAAGTCATGTCTCATGCGGCGAATACAAGCTGTGTCACCCACATTGCAATTTTGGGAACGTGCTTTTCGTTCACGCTGAATTTTCCTTTTCGAATGGATAATCTCTCTGTTAATCCATGGATTCCTGCGCCTGCTCTTCTTTTTATTCTTTGGTATAAAGTGCTCGATACAATGGGTTACGGCATTGGAAAAGAAACTCCACAAAGCATCAGTACTCAGTTCTGTGTGATAGAGGTACATGAATTCATCGAAAGAAGATTCAAGATAACCTAGCACACAGACATCATCTGCGATATCAAAATTCAAAACCTTCTTTATTGGTTCAGATGATGAGATAGATGGTGACATATTGAATGAAGCTATTGCCATTTTATGACCTGATAATCCGTCCTCAACATGACAATCTGTCAAGAACCTTATTAAGCCATGAGACACAAAAATTAAATCAAGAATAGATGATGTGGTATCACACAGTCTTGTGAATTCGGTTACTATTTGCACTAAATCATAACAAAATACCAACTCCAAAAGTTGTTCAGAGCTTGCCACATCCATCTCCCCGGGTGCGTAGGAGCTACAATTAATTCCCGGTAAATTAAAATCACCTAGGAGAATTACTCCGTCTCCTCCTCTAATATTTCTTTCCATAAATTCCCTTATATTGGTAATTACGTCAAGTGAGGAATTTGGTGGCCTATATACTCCTCCAATATAAACGATTCGATCGTTAAGCTTTGTTTTGATCCATACCGCTTCATTATCGCCCGATTGATGCAGGACAGTACACAAAATATTTTGCTTGACCAGTATGGCTACGCCACCACCTCTTCCTTCTCGGTCCTTTCTGAATGCTTTATATCCAGCTGGCACGAACTCGCCGTCCTTTATATTCTTATGTAACCATGTCTCCGTTATAACAATAACGTCAGGTTCATGTTCCGTAGCTATCACTTCCAGTGAGTCGGATTTGTTTAATATGATCCATGCATTTATATTCACTATCTTAAACTCATTCTCAGTCGTGCTGGAAAGGACACTTTTGTCGCCGATTGGATGGAAAAACTTTTTATTATCAGCGTAACCAGTGGATTAGTTGATCTTGCTAGGTGGCCATCGGTGGAGACTTGCGCCGACCTCTTAAGCTCTTGTCACGAGTAGCACTAGTGCTTCAAGGTCGGAGCTGAGCATCAAAGTCTCTCACAGGCCGAAATGTGTTAGCCTTTGAAGCGAGAACATTGAATTTAGAAATTTTCTCTTCAGTCGACTCAAACTTATGACGTCTTTCTTGAAAAGGTTGTATTGCCGCCATTTTAAACCAGTGGTGCCGTATTAATAGCCTCTGTCTGGTATCAGCTCATAAAAGTCAATCTATCAAATATTTTACTTGCGAAAATGAGCCTGTGATGGCTACGCCTCTATATGGTATTTATGTCTTTTCTACCTTCTCAAAGCTCCGTTTTCTCTAAAAAGGATGTCTTTGTGATTATAGCGCGGCACCCTATCGATACTCTCCAACTTTTATTTTTCCCCGGAGTCTCTTTCATGTCCGGGTAGAAGGAACTGCGTAATTCAAAGCGACACTTTGCATCTTGTTGTTGGGCGCTGACGACAAAGGCAGCCGCGATGAAGACCTGAAGCACTTGGACAGATCCGGGCTGCAAAGCTGACAATGTCGCAACTCGAGAGGACTTATGCCAGAAACGACTTAAAACAACACAGGCGTTATTCCTTGGCAGATACGGATTGCGGAGGGATAGAATTCCTCACTAGTCCAACGACAGATTAACCGTTTGTTCAAAGGACTTAGAGTTGAGCTTGGCCATCCTCTAGTGAGGTTTATTTCAACTATTGTCACGTAATTGCTGCTTACGGGATTTTTTCGTTCAAATAATCTTATGAAAATGACCATACATGAAACAATCTTTGGTATCGTGCAACTACCGCGAAATAATTTATAACTTCAATAATTAATGGTGCTATTGCTGTTTCAGCTTTGCTTTCAACAGCCAAAAGTTTCATTTGACGTGGAAGGTATGTTCTGTTGACGTGAGGGAAGAAATAAGCGGCAATATAATTTCGGCGCTTGAAAAAAGTTTTGATTCCTGAAAGTCAGGTGTTCTACGCAAGCTCTTAATGCAGCGAACATCCTTTCCTGAGGTAAAATAAATTCACGTAGCCGCACTCACTGAGCTCACGCCGCACTTTAAGGCATTCGTATGTCAAGAAAACCGCTGCTATATCGAGTCCTGTGCGCTGAAAAGGCCATGACCGTTATTTCTTCTGAGCGATATTTTGCAACATCAAAAAATGACAAAACTACTTGAATTGGAACTGAAACAACTTTTATTGCGTCCAATTGTCCAACTCCAGCAAGACTTATTGAGAGCCGCATGATTGATGCAGCTCATAGAAGTTTTTCAGCAGTACACTCGAAATCCAGAGTGGAGCGCTCCACCTTTTTTTTAATTTCCCATGCTTACTTGTCACTCAGATGGCCATCCTGAAGAGAATCGTCTCTGAAGCAGGGCGCACGATAAGAATTTCATTTTTTCTGCGCAAATGAACTTCTCCAAATTTAAGCCAGCCGTTACCGACGCAATTTCAACCAGCGTTGACACTCCACCGCTGCCGACGTTCTTTCAACGCGATGCACAGGGACACACACCTAGCCCTTGAGGACATAGCCACCGTACTTTAGGCCTCCTCCGTATCCGAGTCCTCCTCCAAACCCGAGTCCACCGCCGTAGCCTCCGAGCCCACTGTGGGCCACGATGGCGCCTCCTCCGTGCACCTTGTCCACGTGGTGTATCGTCCTGACTACGAATACAGGCCCGGCTACTGCCCTCGAGAAGCCGGGACCACCACGCAGTAGGGTCACGCTGCTGCCGACACCAACACCTCCACCATAGCCGAGGGCACCACCAATGCCAATACCTCCTCCGTAACCTAGACCGTAGCCTCCTCCGTAGCCCCCTAGACCACCGGCCATGGCGCAAGCCGCCAGTGCAAGACCAATAAGGATGGCAGCCTGTAATGGATACAGAGCGGTGAAACGAAGTTGTCAGGTACAATGAGACCTACTAGGCTTCTGTCAAAAACGAAAAGACTTAGGTTTAATGGATTAAGATACAGTAGCCCCCACTGTGAATGGCAGCAAGATGCGGTCATGAATTCTTGGTGTATCAATGAAAGGCCGATAGAGGCTTGAATTTCCGCCTGCGGCTGCCGTTCGAAATGGCAGTGGTTTTTAAAATGTGCTTCTTAGAGAATTTGCAAGTTCCAACCGCAATACGATCACCGCCGGTGCGGTGCAGTTAGTACTGAGCACGTCCCCATCAATAAAACCTACTCTTACAGGGATGTAGGCATTTCTCGTCTCATTGCATTACTGTGTGGGATATGTGTGATGTTGCATGAGGCTAGCGCCTCGTTTTGAAAATCGAGCTGCGATTAAATTTTTCACTATCTGTAGATTTTAGTTGTAATAAGAAGTAATTGAATATCTTCAGGGGATCAATCGCTTTCCTGGCGCCTATGTTAAAGTTATCCTGATCATATAGCTTGCGCTTTAGTGCTTCACTAAGAGTATGTAAGATTCTGATTCATGGGGTGCCGGGGAGTCTAGAAGCGGCTCTAGAATGCAGTGCGTGCGCTGTAGACGCGCAAAAAACATCCGCACAGTGAGTTCCACTGCTATGAGAACTCATCTTCTGACGCAACAAACCCTTATTCGTTATAAAGACTGGTTAGTATTACCTGCACAAAAGTGTTTTTTACTACGACTAAGCTGCTGTTCGTTCCAAAAGCCTACAAGACACATACCAGAGGGTTCATGGCGAAGCTCCTTTGCGCGGTGATGTTTGAGGATTCTGTTGGTCTGGAGCAGGCGGCGGTCGTTTTTATACCTCTTCCAGATTCTGGGTTTCTCGGGCTCTCGCTGCGCCATCGTGACGCATGCGGTTACGAAAGCACGCTGTTCGCCGCATTCTTGTGTTGCTAGCATTGGGAAGAGGGAAACTCAAATTCTCCTGCTTTCCAAACGTAAAATAGTGCACTGGAATGTGCGCTATGGTAAGTGAGTTGCAGGTTCGAGGAGACTTCGAAGCGTGGCTTCCGCGCTCCGTTTCTATGGTTGACTACTTGTGTGCACTGCTGCAGCAGTGCGCGGCATAGTGAAATGTAGCCAGAAGATGAAGGCAATGAAAGGCGGCCGTATTCATTACGCAGCTTTGCTGTTAAGTATTATCTGCGCTGTATACGAATGGACAGTTTCTAGGTCCTCTCGGGATCGGAGCCCTTTGGGCAACTTTGGTATAACCAGTTACTGTGGGTACGGCTTTTGAGGTACTAATAAATGTTCGGACTAATTGGGTCCTGGCATTGGAAGGCAGGGCTTGTGTTCACGTTGTCAGAAAGCAATCCAGCACTCATTTCTGGCTCTTAAAAACGTGTCACTCAATCGGCCACAACGATACTCTATTAAAAGCTTCTCGAGGGAATAAAAGATATTTTACAGTGTATTCCTCAGTTAAAATTAGCTGCCCAGGACTGCGCAAAGTATGGGAATTGCGGAAGAGAGTGCATGACGTTTATGCAAGAACGCACCCTTGGCTTTGACGGCGTGCCTCTGCGTGTGATGTTCTTCAGGTAATTGGACCGCACAGATTTACCCCTTGCATTGAGTCGTTCTAAATACGAGATTCACTACTATCTCGATGCCCTTGATTCGTCATATAATCGCCTCTTACCAGTGCCCTAACTGATATTTAACTTACTCTAGAAACGATGTTACGTTCAAAAAAATATACTCTGTTCCTTTCCACGTTTCTAGAGTAAGTTAAATATCAGTTAGGGCACTGGTAAGAGGCGATTATATGACGAATCAAGGGCATATTCTCATTCAGCGTACAAAGCATCTGTTTCGACCCACACGCTGCCTTTCCATATCAACGCAGCTACTTCATAAACGGTGCACACAACTGCGCTAGCATAGCACTGAACGCCCCATTCCAATTACGAGCACTACCGGACTCCTCATCTCTCCTCGCCGCGGTCTTGCAACTATATTCGGTTGGGCTCACCCAGCATACATGGAGTGCCGCTGATAAGGAATCGCAACAAAGGAAGGTCTCGGCTCGGCCGCCGGGCTGTGTTAACCGAGGCGGGAGACTATTTTAGCGTGTTTAGACTTCTTGTATGCCTCCCCGGGGGGCTTAATCCGTCGAATATTCGCCTTTTCTTGTGCCGGCCTCAAAGAATTTATTCTGCATAAAGTATTCCAGCTCCGTAAGAAACCCTATCCCAAATAAACTAAGTACTAGAATGTCAAACTCTGAATACACCTCTGCTTACCCGGTGAGTTTGGAGAACGATTTAGAATGGGCTTAGTCGTAAGAGTAGAAGAGAGAAAGAAATTTTAATGAGAGGAAAAGGAAGAGAGGTCGGAGGAAAATGAAGAATAAGAAAAGTAGAAATAGTGTAATTAATTGCAAAAGTTATTTTCATTGGGGAATTCTTAGTGGTAGTAGTTGCCCGCAGAGAGGATGGAGGCGCGAGGTGAGGCGTGCGTCGAGAGACGGCATCAGCGTTGCGAGTCAGAGCTGTTTTGTCTTTGTCTTCGTCCCTACAGGGACTCGTTTCACTGAGTGCCTAGGATGTCATGGAGACTCCGAGCCTTGTGAACGCGCTTGCTTCGCGGTGAGCACGAGATCGGAAACGCAAATACACAGTCCACGAAGGCTTAGCTGCTCGTGCACCCGAGGCAGGGATTGCCAAATTCAGCTCTCGGCAGCCATCGATGCACACCAAAAGAAGCGTCGTACTCGGGGCTCTGTCCGTAATCGGTAGGCCAGATTTCGCTGACGTGTGGTAGGTGAGAACATAAATGAAAACCCTCGAGAAAATAGCCGCTAAAGATGGGTACGGTAAGATCGAGCTGGTCCTAACAAGCAGATATGCGTACCACCGACGTAAAGGCAAATTGACTTAGTTGCGAACATCTACAACTCAATGTTGCCAGAGCTGTCGCTCTGACCAGCGTTACAGCGGGTAACCGCCTTGTCAAATTTTTGGTTCCGTGCAAGGATAACGAAGTGGATCCCAAGAGAATGCAAGCGTTGCAGGGAGTCGCAGAAAGATAGGTGGGCGGATGAGATTAAGAAGTTTTCGGGGATACGGTTTCCGCTCTTCTGGCAGAGGTCAGGGTTAATTGGACAGACAAGGAAGAGGTTTTTGCCCTGCAATGGATGTTGTCGGGCTAATGGTGATGAATGGCTCCTCCTTAAGTCGTTTTATGATGTTCGGTGATATGGCTAAGACCAGCTCCGTACACCAGGCAGGCAAGTTGAGTTTCAATCGCGCCACCGGGTAGTCAGGCGTTCTAAACGTAGTGAGGGGTCCGTAAGGCAAGCATTTGTTGTGCGCGGCTACTATAACTTTGGACAGCAGGCGTGTTCGCCTTTTGTTCTAATCAGTCTTTTCTGCTTGACTTCGGGGCAGCTCTGGCGTATGTCTGGCCTGATGGGGAAACAAATATGGCTCGTGGTTTAATATTCTTAACCACGAAATATTGTGCGAAAACAGTTTTTTGCTGATGGACACTACCGCCACGTACCTGAAAGCGCGATTAGGATGTCTACTAACGCGAAGAGCAAGTTATGCTCGTCTGCAACTTTTTCATCGCCAATGCCAATTTACCAAATGCATGCCGGCGCCTATGCTCCAGTGCCGCGTTTCTGCACCAATGTTGTCAGCGCCAACTCGCATTGCTATAGTGCCGACTTTCTGCCACAATCTTGTCCACGCCAGCGCATGCAGCACACATCTGTCACTGCCACCACATCGCACAAAGTTCGAATATTATTTATATGGTAGTCATCGTCATCATCAGCAGCAGCAGCCTGACTACGCCCACTGCAGGGCAAAGGCCTCTCCCATGTCTCTCCAATTATCCCTCTCCTGCGCCAGTCGCGGCCACCATATTCCCGCAAATTTCTCAACCTCGTCCGCCCACCTAATTTTCTGCGTGCCCCTGCTACGTTTGCCTTCTCTTGGAATCCACTCCGTTACCTTTAAGGACCAGCGGTTGTCTTGCCTTCGCATTACATGCCCTGCTCGAGCCCACTTCTTCCTCTTGACTTCAACTAGGATATCATTAACGCGCGTTTTTTCTCTCACCTACTCCACCCGCAACGATCTCTTAACGTTACACCTATCATTTTTCTTTCCATAGCTCGCTGCGTTGTCCTTAACTTAAGCTGAACCCTCTTTGTCAGCCTCCACGTTTCTTCCCCATAGGTGAGTACCGGTAAGATACACCTGTTGTATACTTTTCTCTTGAGGGATATTGGTAACTCAATATTGGATATTGGTAGTATAAGCTGATGAACAAGACGATGTGGAGTGCACAGCGCAAGAGTGTGTTCCAGTTTAAATCGACGCGTGATTGGCTGCGGTGATAGCCTAGTGATGTCTTGCTGTGGCGGGCGAAACTGATCTGTTCGCACCGCCGCGGGTTCGAATCCCAGTCACACTAATGTTTAATTTATTTATTTACGGCTTGTCAACGTCACCATTGTGTCAAGTTTCACACAAACCGGCGAGCCGTTCTGACCTCGTGAAGTTGTGCTTTCGCACTAAAACCTCACCTAGCACTAAAAGGTCTGCCGAGAGAAAGCGGTTGTAGTTCTACTGCAGCTGCGGCGAGGCTACAAAGCCACCTTGCTCACATGCTGCCCGCATCGGTCCCTTGTCTGGTAATTGAGGGGGATATCCCTTAGCAAAATCTAACACGTTTAGAATATACGGTGGGCTATCTAGATTGTATTTTAAACATATTTTGTATTCATGAATGCACTAAAAATATGTAGAAAATACGTTCCGGAAATTTTATGCTTGGTATTCAAAATATATTCTTAAAACATGCCAAAAATGCCTCACTTAAAGCATACTTCGAGCACTTTTCAGATACATGAAAAAATATGTATGCAATTTTCGCATCTTGTCAGTGTATTAAAAGCGTATTTTCGGAAATATGAAATGAATTCATCCATAGTATACTTCAATTCTACAAAACGGGCGGTCCTTGTAAACGTATATAAATGCAGTTTTAGCATCTTGTCAATGTATTAAAGGTGTACTTTTGTAAATATGAAATTAATTAATTCGAAATACACTTCGATTCTAACAAACGGGCAGTCATTTTAAACGTATTTGCGCCCACTTCTAGCTGCCGTTGAACAGTCGAGTGTTGGAAATCGCGTTTCCGGAAATGGCATTTGCATGTTTACAACGTATTTGAAGTGTACTTCCGTAAATACGCTTTTAAGTCGTCAAAGAATACTTAAATTCTAGCAAATTGACAGTCCGCCTTAGCATATTTGCAGCACACTTCAAGCTGCCGTTGAACAACATAATGCCCGAAATCAAGTTTGGTGGGTTGGTTGGTTTATGGGGTTAAGCGACTTAGGCTATGAGAGACGCCGTAGTGGAGGGCTCCGGAAATTTCGACCACCTGGGGTTCTTTAACGTGCACTGACATCGCACAGTACACGGGCCTCGAATTTCTCCTCCAAAGAAATTCAACCGCCGCGGCCGGGATCGAACCCGCGTCTTTCGGGTGGTGGTGGTGAAAACATTTATTAAGAAAGGACAGGAGATATGCTTGGATCAGCCCGTAAGGGACCGATCCTTACAAACACTAGGTGGAGGTCCCTAGTATGGGACCCCAGTGGCGGTGGCCGCCGCCCGGGCGCGCCCGACTAAGGCTTGTTGGGCCTGTAAGTCGTGGCAGCCGAGCAGGGTCGCCTCCCAGTCCTCCCGGGTTGGGTTGGGGATGGGGGGAATAGCCGGGTTGGAGGGGCAGGCCCACACCATGTGATAGGTGTCAGAAGACACCGCACTACAGTGCGGGCAGCTGCCGTTACAGGAGGGGTCAAAATGCTTTAGTGCTGCCGGGCACAGTAATGTATTGGTGAGAAGGCGGAGAAGTAGCCGCTCATCAGCCTTCTTGAGGCCTTTACATGGGCTTGGGTAAAGGCGATGACTGTTTTGATAGTAGGCTGTAATTTCTTTGAATGTATACACCGGATTAAAATCGGGTTCCTGATCGGGTGGGGAGGAGAAAACAGCCCGGTGAGAGAGCGCGCGGGCGGCTGCGTCTGCTGCCTCGTTTCCTGCCAACCCCTGATGAGCAGGGGCCCATATAATGTAACGGTGTGCGGGGTCCGTATCCCGTATGCAATTTTGGTATATTCGATAGGCTAGGAAGGGAGTGCAGCCTTTTTCGACGTTCCGACAGGCCCCTCGCGAGTCGGTGATTATGTATTTTGAATCGGAATGTGAGGCCGCGAGAGCAATCGCGACCTCTTCTGCTTGTGTTGCACTTCTGGCTCTGAAGGTGAGGCCGTTAACTGTGTTGCTGTTGTGAACTACCGCGGCCGTGTACCATCCCCCGTGGTGAGGACCGGAGGCGTCCACGTAGTATACACCTGTTTTGTTGCCATAATGTCGGGCTAGCGCTTCCGCTCGTGCCAGGCGCCGACCATTATGGTCTTCGTGTGACATGTTTGCTGGAAGAGGCCGCACGTGGAGGGCACGTCTCCACAGTTCTGGGATGCGAAACCTGTCTTCCATTGGAGCGGTGTGTTGGATATTGAGTCGAGCAAGAAGGCGGCGACCCGACTCCGTTAGCGACAAGCGCGTGTACTGGTTTGTAAGGCGCGCCTCCCGGAGCTCCCGGAAAGTATTCACCACCCCAAGAGCCATAAGCCGGCTGTTTGAAGTAGTGATGGGGAGGTCAAGGGCACGCTTAATAATTTTGCGAAGGATGACTTCAAGCGCATCCTCCTCTTGTTTCCGTAGGTGGAGATAAGGGGCGGTACTTTCCCCGCTGCTCTTCAATCTGGCTATGATGCACCTGCCGGCACAACTGGATGGTGTCGCCGGCGTGCAGCACGCCCTGTACGCCGATGACATAACCATATGGGCCACGCAGGGCAGCACAGGAGACATTGAAACCAGCCTGCAAACAGCGGCGACGATAGTAGACCGCTACGCCCGCCGCTGCGGTCTTCAATGTTCCCCTCAAAAATCGGAATTTGTGCACCTCCGCCCCTCACAGAAGTGCGCAACTAAAATCTCTCTTTCTCTTGAGAGTGGTCCCATACGCGAAAGTGACGAGATACGGGTACTAGGACTCTACATCCACAAACACAGACGGCTAGACACTACATTGGCCAAACTCCGAAAGGTGGGGGACCAGGTGGGCCGTATGGTCCGCCGGGTTTCCAACAAACGCGGGGGGGTTACGAAGTAAGGATGCCTTGCGGCTGGCAGACGCCTTTGTAACCAGTCGAATTCTCTATTCGACTCCTTATCTTTCGTGTCAGCAGCCGAGCACCATAACCACTGAGCCACCGCGGCGGGGAAATCGCATTTTGGTGTTGGCAATCTTTTTAAAGTGTACTTTCGTAAATACGCAATTAATCCGTCCATCATCATCATCATCAGCCTGACTACGCCCACTGCAGGGCAAAGGCCTCTCCCATGTCTCTCCTGGGACATGGAGATGTCCCAGATGTCTCTCCTGAGACATCTGTTTTTTCAGCCGGAGACCGCTTCGGCGGACGCTGTTGTTGCTGCGACGCACGTCTTTTCTTTCCTTTTTTCTCTTTCCTCTGATCTTTTAACTCTCCTCTATCTGCACGTGGCAGCGGTGGTGGCTCGGCTGGAGCCAGTTGGCAGGCCCGTGTACTTTCCTTTTCATTCTTCTCTAAGTCGCAACAACAGCAACAACAACTTGGTGGAGCCAGTTGGCAGGCCCGTGCACTTTTCCTTTCCATCCTTCTCTGAGTCTCAGTCAGTCGCACTTGGCGGAGCATTTGGCAGAGCACTTACGTCATGATTTGCTGTGTACGTATCTTTGCCGTTACCATGCCGTCAAGTGACCTTATAATCTCATGTACATCATGATTGATAATAACTGCACTTGCACACATTGTTCAGCAGTCGAAGCATTAACCCGTCTCATTCTCTGAAGCCGACCAGTAGACATTTTTTAATCTCAAGAGAATATATTTTTAATGTATATTTTTATTTTATTTCTAATGTAATCTAATGTATTTAATGTATATTTTTAGTGTATTTTTAATGCATTATAAATACGCTAAGCGGGCAAAAATGTACTTTTCACGTGTTTTAAAGAACGTTCAATATATCACTCGTAGAATACTTAGAAAGCATTCGCATTGCAGTTTAAGCATAAGGACAAAAAAATGCGAAATAAGAATGAAATTAATACAATATGTTGGAAATACATTTTAAGCACGTCCTCTTTTTGCTGAGGGATGCAACATAAATCCAGGTTTTATGAGAGAAAAAACGCGGCTAGTCCAAATTGGACTGCCGACGCAATGCCACCCAGGGCCTAAATTGGGCCGGTAGCGTGGCTGAGCACACCAGTATGATTCCATCCTGTCATGTATGCTGTCCACTTAATTGTTTAATTTTTCATATACGTGCCCTTACGTTTGTCTCATATATATTGAAATCGATATTCAGAGTCTATTTATTGAATTAATGAAGATTACATATTTTTGAATCTCCAAGTCTTGTAACCTGTGAAAAATGACGAGCGAATGCACAGGAATTAATAATAAGACATCTGATAGTCATCTATCTAGATGAGAAAGGAATATAAGCTTGAAAGAACGCCATTTTAAGGTTGGCGTTCCTTCGAACTGAAATACGTAGCAATAACTGTGCCACCGTACCAGGATGCCATGGACTACCTGTGGCCCACTATTCGAACTAATTCGCCTGCAGAGGCGGAAGGAGCCGCCATCGCACTTGCTCTGGCCCACTCCATCATTGACAAAAATATAACAGAAATTTGCACAGATTCACAGGCCGCGTACCGCCACTACCTACAGGGCGTGGCGACTCCGGCAACACACCGTATTCTTACCACGGCCACCTCTCTCGACCGAACGGTTACTCTGTCGTGGGTCCCTGGGCATGCCTCGATCCCCGGTAATGAGCGCGTTCATGCGCTGGCCCGAGAACTCTCCTCCCGGACCCCGGAGGATCAGGCACCCAACCCTGCGCAAGAAGCCCCTTCGGGCCTCTCTACATATCACCAAATTACCACATTTTACAAATTCAGCCGCACGACACTGCCACCACCCCACAGTACCTTGTCGCCCTTATCCAGCGCCACATGGCGGCAATTACAGACAGGCTGCTTTATTTCACCCCACCGCCTCTCATGCTTTCATCCCACCTTTCCTCCTGATTGTAACACCTGTGGCGTGCCCAAATCCACACTTTTCCATTACCTTTGGGAATGTCCTTCCCCAAAGGCAGTATCCCCCATCCCCAATCCCACTCATTCTTCCTGGGAGGCTGCTTTACGGACCGCTCAGCCCGCCGGCCAGAAATGGCTAGTGGATCGGGCTTTACGCGAAGCACAAGCCCGTGGACTCCTGGACCAGTAGGGGACCACCCTGGAAGATTTTTTTTTTGTGTAATAAAGTTGTTTCCATCCATCCTACCTGTGGCCCTCCGTGTTGCATTATACTTCAACTTCCTGTCGCTACTGCCGCGGTTTACAGCCATTGTCAAAATACGCCTATACCAAACAGTATTATAAGAAAAATGTGGGCTAGCTCAATCTTTAGTCAGGGTTAGCAGCCCGTATGCGTCAAATGCTACAAAAAACTTTCAGTGGGATACTCGGATTGGAGCGCTGTGAACGGTTTGAACGTCGAGGGTCCCACGGGACAAATGGGACTCAAGAAGCCCAAAAAATACCCGCATCGGCGCAGTGTGTGGAATATGTTCGCAAGCTCAATATTGGCTGGCACCTGCAAATACTCCATCGGTCCCATTGGGAACTGCGATTAGCCCGAAAAATACCCACCTCGGCCCCCCAAGAGAATATGTTGGCAAGCCCAGATAGGGCTTGCCCTGCCGAACCCTTATCGGTCTGCTTTCGATATTGGAAGGGCTGTGGTGGTGATGGTGGTCAAACAATTTATTTAGAAGGGACAGGAGGTATGTTTGGATCAGCCCGTAAGGGACCGATCCTTACAAACACTAGGTGGTCCCTAGTTTGAGACCCCCGTGGCGGTGGCCGCCGCCCGGGCGCGCCCTACTAAGGCTTGTTGGGCCTGTAAGTCGTGGCAGCCGAGCAGGCTCGCCTCCCAGTCCTCCCGGGTTGGGTTCGGGATGGGGGCAATGGCCGTGTTGGAGGGGCAGGCCCACACCATGTGATAGGTGTCCGAAAACACCGCACTACGATGCGGGCAGGTGCCGCTAAAGGAGGGGTCACAATTTGTATTGCTGCCGGACACAGCAATGTATTGGTGAGAAGGCGGAGTAGGAGCCGCTCATCCGCCTTCTTGAGGCCTTTACATGGGCTAGGGTAAAGGCGATGAGTATGTTGATAATAGGTTGTAATATCTTTGAACGTATAGACCGGATTAAAATCGGGTTCCTGATCGGATGGGGAGGAGAAAACAGCCCGATTCTCGAGAGAGCGCGCGGGCGGCTGCGTCTGCTCCCTCGTTTCTTGCCAACCCCTGATGAGCAGGGGCCCATTAAGGTAACGGTGTGCGGGGTCCGTATCCCGTATGAAATTTTGATAGAATCGATACGCTAGGCAGGGAGTGCAGCCTTGTTCGACGTTCCGACAGGCCCCTCGCGAGTCTGTGATTATGCATTTTGAATCGGAATGTGAGGCCGCGAGAGCAATCGCGACCTCTTCTGCTTGTGTTACACTGCTGGCTCGGAAGGTGAGGCCGTTAACTGTGTTGCTGTTGTGAACAACCGCGACCGTGTACCATCCCCCGTGGTGAGGACCGGAGGCGTCCACGTAGTATACACCTGTTTTGTTGCCATAATGTCGGGCAAGGGCTTGCGCTCGTGCCAAGCGCCGACCATTATGGTCTTCGTGTGACATGTTGGATGGAAGAGGTCACACGTTGAGGGCACGTCTCCACAGTTCTAGGATATGAAACCTATCTTCCATGGGAGTGGTGTGTTGTATATGGAGTCCAGCAAGAAGGATGCGATCCGACTCCGTTAGCGACAAGCGCGTTTACTGGTTTGTAAAGTGCGCCTCCCGGAGCTCCCGGAAGGTATTCACCACCCCAAGGGCCATAAGCCGGCTGTTTGAAGTAGTGATGGGGAGGTCAAGGGCACGGTTAACAATTTTGCTAAGGTTGACCTCAAGGGCACCCTCCTCTTGTTTCCGTAGGTGGGGATAAGGAGTCGAATACAGAATTCGACTAGTTCGACAGCCGCAAGGCATCCTTACTTCCTAGCCCCCCCGTGTTTGTTGGAAACCCGGCGGACCATGCGGCCCACCAGGTCCCCCATCTTACGGAGTTTGGCTAATGTAGTGTCTGGCCGTCTGTGTTTTTGGATATAGAGTCCGAGTACCCGTATCTCATCCCTTTCGCGTATGGGACCAGAAAGAGATATTTTAGTTCTGCACTTTTGTGAGGGGCGGTGGTGCACAAATTCCAATTTTTGAGGGGAACATTGAAGGCCGCAGCGGCGGGCGTAGCGGTCTACTATCGTCGCCGCTGTTTGCAGGCTGATTTAAATGCCCGCTGTGCTGCCCTGCGTGGCCCATAGGGTGATGTCATCGGCGTACAGGGCATGCTGCACTCGGGGGACACCACTCAGCTGGGCTGGCAGGTGCATCATAGCTAGATTGAAGAGCAGCGGGAAAAGTACCGTGTCTTGGGGGTTTCCGCGCGTGCCGAGTAGGTAGGGACCGTGCACTCTATCTTGGATGCGAATGTAAGATTGACAATCCATTAGAAATTGGCATATGTATCGAAATGTGTTGAGGCCAGAGGCGGTCTGGCTTATGTTAGTGAGTATGATAGCGTGTGTTACATTGTCAAATGCCCCTTTAAGATCCAAGGCGAGTACTACCCGGTCGTTATGCGGGCATTCGAGGGGGTCAAGGACTTCCCGATTGAGTTGCAGGAGGACATCATGTGCGGAACTGTGTGGGCAGAATCCGAACATGGTGCTCGCAAAGACATGTTTGTGCTCAAGATATGCAGAAAACCGATCCCGCACCGTCGTCTCAATTAGTATGCCCAAATAAGAGGTGAGAGAGATGGGGCGGAGGTTATATGTGTCAGAAAGTTTGCCTGCTTTAGGAATAAAAGTGACCAGAGCCGTTTTCCAGTAGTTTGCCAGGGGGGTGTCCTCGTGCCAAATTCTATTGATATATTCGAGGAGGGACGGGTATGCCAAGTCGGGCAGGTTCGTCAAAAGCTTGACGGTGACCTTATCCCTTCCTGGCGCAGTGCCCCTTATCATTTTGGCGAGAGCCGCCCGCAGACCATAGAGCTGCATGGAAAGGTTTATTCAGCTCCATGTTCTTTTTGCCTGCATAAGAATACGCAGATCCACGGGGGTCTTGGATTGTACAGATACTGGTCCCGAAGTTTCTGCGTCAGTTGAGTCGTGTTGCCCGGGAAATCGCGCATGGCTCGTTGCAAATGTTTTTTTGTTTCGGTTCGTTTTGGGTTGGCTCGATTAGGGCTCGAAAGAGACGGCATGTGTTGCGGCTGGACATTTGTCTCGAGGCCGTGTTGCATCTATCCACTCAGTTGGAATCGGCGAGTTGGGTCGCGTACTCTGCCGCTTTCTGAGTTTTTAAGCTCGGCAATTAGAGCTTTCAGCTTTCTATTGTGTTTCTGGCGTCGCCAACGGCGTACGAGGCTGCGACGGGCTTCCCAGAGGTGTAGAAGGTGGTTATCCACGTCCGTGACCGCCTCTGAGAGCTGTATGTGTGTTTCATGAGAGGACAGGTGTGCCAGCAGCTGTTGGGACCATACTGGGTAGCCTTGCTCGGAAATGGTTGTATTATCAAGTGAGTAAAATTTTTGCCTGAATTTCGTCCAATCTGGGATATGGGCTTGTGTTCTGGGACACTTGAGGGGGCGTGTGCGTAGTGTAATGTTGAGGATGCAGTGGTCGCTACCGAGGGTCTCCTCGGTGTTGAGCCAGTCTGCGTGTCGTATGTTGCGAGTGAAGGTTAAGTCCGGACAGGTATCTTGTGTCAGGGAGTCATTCTTCCTGGGAGGCTGTTTTACGGACCGCTCAGCCCGCCGGCCAGAAATGGCTGGTGGATCGGGCTATACGTGAAGCACAAGCCCGGGACTCCTGGACCAGTAGGGGACCACCCTGGAAGATTTTTTTGTGTAATAAAGTGGTTTCCATCCACCCATCCACGGTGTTTCCTGGACAAAGCGGACCGAATGTGGGTAACCTAAATGCGCCTGATCAGATAGGTCTGAAATGGACCCAATCGGGGTCACCTGCGGGCACCCCAGAGAATGCCCATCTGGGCACCAGTTGCACAGCCCATATGATTTCACAATGGGCTGCCCCTAGAGGCCCCGTCGTGGGTTCAATTTCGTGCTCACTTTGTGCTACTTCGGATGCCTGAGGCCTTCGTTTAGTCGATAAATTTACTCAAGCAATAAAAAATTCAGGGGGCACTTTGTCTAAAGTGCGCAGAGGCGAAAGTTTTTCCGCACCACTGACTGCCTCTGTGGCACCGGTGACATCACCAGTGAATGACGTCACACATAAATAATGACTTATTACTAACTAATGACAAATTAGTAATTAATGGCTAATTAGTGATTAATTTCTAAATACCGATTAACTCTTAATTAATGACGCTTACGCTTCGCCTTTAGGTTTGGTTTGGTTTAGGAGTGGAACGCGAGAGCGTGTTGTAGCGCTCTCACGGAGTCCACCGAACGCCACAATCTGTTCGGCGCGATGCCTTGCCCTTTGTACGCAACGCTTTTTGAGGAAAGAAAATACAGCAGTAATTCTCTGTCATTTCGGCGGACACCTGAACAGCACCGTACAGAAAGGGAGGAAGAGGGAGTCAAATAGAAAGAGGGACTTATGAAGAAAATGAAAATAGTATTTGAGGAAAGGAATTTACGCAGTAACTGTCTCACATATCTCGGTGGACACCCGTAAAAAGCGTCACACCTCTGCTGAGAAAAAACTTTATTGTACAAGAAATTCGGGGCACGCACCAGGGTCCGCGCAGGACCCCACTGCACTCAAATGTTTATGTTCCTAAGGTCCATAACACTGGCAGCCCGGCCGGTGGCGATGGTCTGCACGGCCGGGTCCTCCGAGCAGCAAGCTTCTGCTGACAACCTTCTGTCGACAACGATGAGGTATTAAAGGATTTCGCCTTATTATTGTTGCTAAAGCCTTTAATGACTCGTAGTTGCCATGAACAAAATGTGTCCCGCTTTTGACGGGTGTCCACCGAGATATGTCAGACAGTTACTGCGTAATTTCCTTTCCGCAAAGGCAATTTTCCACGGGTGTCCACCGAGATATGTGAGACAGTTACTGCATAATTTTCTTTCCTCAAATACAATTTTCATTTTCTTCATTCCGGCCCATCTTCCTCTTTCTTCTTTCACTCCCACTTCCTACCTTCCTCTACAAACGGGGAATGGGTGTCCACCGAGTATGCGAAACAGTTACTGGGTAATTTCCTTTCCACGAATACAATTTTCATTTTCTTCATTACGGCCCCTTTTTCTCTTTCTTCTTTCACTCCTACTTTCTCCCTTCCTGTACAGTGCGGTTCAGGTGTCCACCGAGATGACAGAGAATTAGAGCGCCATTTTCCCTCCTCAAAAAGCGTTGCGTGTTGCGTTCAAAGGGCAAGGCATGGCGCCGAACGGGCGGTGGCGTTCCGTGGACTCCCTGGCAGCGCTACACGCTGTCGCGTTCCACTCCCAAAGGCGAAGATTAAGCGTGATTCATTGGCACTTAATGCACCAACAGAACGTGAAAGTGTAGTCGCTCACTTTACTTGTAGCAGCATTCATCGCGACATGCGCAACAATCGCGTAGCAGAATGCAGCACTCACGTTTCCGCCTCTCACCACTTAGTAGCTAAAGTTCCTTGCACCCCCGCCCCGCCAAGTGGAGCTGATATGGGTGCCTGCGCACTCCGGGAATCCCGGAAACGAGGCCGCCAACCTTATAGCCCGAGGTTCTTTAAACCGGGCTCAGGTGGCCTCGGATCGGGGATTCACGAAGGATCGCATGCACTCATTCAGTGAGCTGACCCAGGCATACAGAGCCTCTCGCCAGCTCTACCCCCCGCCCCACCCCTCCCTAGATAACAGACACGCAACACTCTGGCGCAGATTACAAACACATACTCTCCCCTCGCCCCTTACCCTAACCCACTATCATCCCTCCTTCCCCACTCCTGCTTGCGACCTATGCCCAGAACCCTTCGCTTCTTCCCTCCACATCCTTTCCCTCTGCCCGGCGGACCCTCCCCCGCGGGACCTAGAGAACCTCAAGACCTGGGAGGACTGGGAGACCCTGCTGCATTCGGAGGACCCGGCCGTGCAGACCATCGCCACCGGCCGTGCTGCCAGTGTTATGGACCTCAGGAACATAAACACTTGAGTGCAGTGGGGTCGTGCGGGGACCCTCGGGCGTGCCCCGAATTCCTTTGTAAATAAAGTTTTCTCTCTCTCTCTCGCATTTTTTTGCAAAGCCGCGGTGCCCGGAAAAGTACAAGCTGCTCTGAAAAAGTGTGGTGGCCATAGTTTTGTCGCCGTTTCTCTGCTCCGATTAATTCAGGCTGTTTGCGTAGTAGTGACAGAAATCTCGGCGCCGTATTTATTGTCAAAAACGGGGTGGTTTTCTGGTTATATTCAGTTCAGATAATCAAGAGTGACAGCAAAATAATGTGACAGCAATAAGAGTGACAGCAATGTGCAACCTCAGCGGCACATTGCATAATGTTGAGAGAGAAGTGGAGTGTAGGGCTTGCACACCACTAAATCAGGGTTCTGACAAAACTCCACACAGGACGATGCTTTCACACTGCCCCAACACCAAATTCAGAGCCCATATGCAACCTCTGGTTGTTGCACCCCAGTTACAACAGAATTAACAGATACGCGCCGCCGCGGCACAATGCATAGCGGAGATACAATTGACAACCCGCCGCGGTGGTTCAGTTAAAACGCTCGTGTACCGAGCCGGAGTACCCAGGTTCGAACTCGACCACGGCGGCCGCGTTTCGTTTGCGGCGGAACGCAAAAGGCGCCGATGTGCTGTGCGACGTCAGACAACGTTAAAGATCCCCAGGTGGCCGAAATTATTCTGGAGACGTCCACGTACCCTAGCCCACTATCATCCCTCCTTCCCCTGTCCGGAATGCGCACTATGTCCAGAACCCTTCACCTCTTCCCTCCACATCCTTTCCCTCTGCCCGGCGGGCCCTCCCCCGCGGGACCTAGAGAACCTCAAGACGTGGGAGGACTGGGAGCACCTGGTGCGCTCGGAGGACCCGGCCGTGCAGACCGTCGCCACCGGCCGGGCTGCCAGTGTTATGGACCTTAGGAACAAAAACACTTTTGAGTGCAGTGGGGTCGTTCGGGGACCCTGGGGCGTGCCCCGAATTCCTTGTGCAATAAAGTTTCTCTCTTCTTTCACTCCCACCTTCCTCTCTTCCCTTACAGTGTGGTTCAGGTGTCCACCATGATATGTTAGACAGATACTGCGCCATTTCCTTACCCCGAAAATATATCTAGATACAAAAGACAAGCCTAGAGCAAGCCGATATCCGGCTTGAGCAGACAACAAAATTCACCAAGCGCTGCGTGTAATACCGTGTTTTCACTCTCAGTACACCACGTCCCACCCATTTAGGCGTGCGTAGATGCACAAGTTTCTTCTTTTAAGAAAATTAGAACAGAGTGTTGAAACCTACCTGAATAAAAACAAAGCATTTTTTATAGGTTTACCAGCTCTAGTAAGTCGAACATTTTAGTTCGAAACGCTTCTTTGAAGAATAAAACATGTGATTATGGAAGGTATATTAAAATATCTAACGACTTTTGTAGCTCTCGTAAAAACCAGAAAATAATTTACCAGGAACGGAAAAGTGTAGTATCGCTGTCACCATCGGACCCCACACTAAACTTGCCTTGAGGGCACAAATGGATGAGGCCGCGGTGGCTCAGTGGTAAGGCGCCCGTCTACCGAGCCGGAGTACCCGGGTGCGAACCCGACCGCGGCGGCCGCGTTTCGATGGAGGCGAAACGCAATTGGCACCCGTGTGCTGTGCGGTCAGTAAAGATCCCCAGGTGGTCGAAATTATTTCGGAGACCTCCACTACGGCACCTCTTTCTCACTTTTTTCTTTCACTCCCACCTTCCTCCCTTCCCCTACTGCGCGGTTCAGGTGTTCGCCGAGACATGGGACAGAGACTGCGCCATTTCCTTTCCTCAAAAACCAATTTACCAATTTAAGTACTAAGGCTCAAGAGAATAAGAGGCCTCGCAGTAAGATAGCTCGAAATATTTCTTGTCGCAGTTGTTAAGGCAGTCAGCTACTGAGCCGGAGTTCCACAGTTCGAACCAAACTGCGGAGGACGCGTTTAGATAGAGGCGAAACGCAAAAGCACCCGCCCGTGTGCTGTTCAATGTTAGTGCAGGTTAAAGATCCCCAGGTGGTCGAAATTATTCCGGAGACAACCACTACAACACCACTTTCTCTCTTCCTTCTTTCACTCCCACCTTCCTCCCTTTCCTTATGGCGCGGTTCGGGTGTCCACCAAGGTATCCGACAGTTACTGCACCATTTCTTTTGTTCAATAACGCGTTTTCAAGCCGGCTCGCCGCGGTGGCTCAGTGGCTACGGCACTCGGCTTCTGACCCAAAAGACGCGGGTGCGATCCCGCCGCGGCGGCTGAATTTCGATGGAGGCGAAATTCTAGAGGCCCGTGGACTGTGCGATGTCAGTGCACGCTAAAGAACCCCAAATGGTCGATATTTCAAGAGCCCTTGACTAGGGCGTCCCTCATAGCTTCAGTCGCTTTGGGACGTTAAACCCCAATAAACCAATAAACCAAACATTTTCAAACCAATTTCTACTGGGTTCTACTTTAACCTTATACCTTACTGCCAGCTTCCTCCGGGGAGGGATGGAAGGAACTCCTGAGAAGGCCAGACAAGGGCATCCAACTGCAGCCGTTTCATGGGCCCAGGAAGTCTATCCCACCCGGTGGTGCTGGTGAAAAACATTTATCGTCTATTAAATTTTACAGAAAGGTGATTGGGGTAGGACCCTATTGGCCCTTTCCCCTCACAATACTAGGTTGAGCCCCTATTCCAGGGCCCCATTGGCAAGCAAGGCCGCCCGCGTCCGTCGAACCAAGGCCTTTTGGGTCTTCAGGTCTTGACAGCCGAGCAGGGCCGCCTCCCAGTCCTCTCTGGTGGGGTTGGGGTTTGGGTGGTGGTGGTGGTGAAAAACATTTATAATACAATAAATATTTACAGAGAGGTGATTGGGGTAGGCCCTATTGGCCCTTTCCCCTAACAATACTAGGTGGAGCCCCTATTCCGGGGCCCCATTGGCAAGCAACGCCGCCCGCGTCCGGTGAACCAAGGCCTTTTGGGTCTTTAGGTCCTGACAGCCGAGCAGGGCCGCCTCCCAGTCCTCTCTGGTGGGGTTGGGGTTGGGGGGGATAGATGGGTTTGACTGACACGCCCAAACCATGTGGAAGGTGTCAGCCACCTCCCCACAGAACTGGCACGTGCCATCAAAGGATGTATTGAAATGTTTAAGCACCGCCGGGCACAGTACAGTGTTAGTAAGAATTTTGATGAGGAGGCGCTCGTCAGCGCGATCCAGACCCTTACAAGGGGCCGGGTAGCGCCGGTGCTCCTCCTTGTAGTAATCGGTGATTTGTTTGAATGTAATGGCCAGATTGTCTGATTGGGAGTACCCTTCCAAGGACAGGGAGATAGCCCGGGGAGAGAGTGCGCGGGCGGCCTGATCGGCCTGTTCGTTTCCCTGGAGTCCCTGGTGACCGGGGGCCCAAATCAGGTTGCGTGGAGTTGGATCTTCAGATCGACAGCTATATTCCAGTATGCGCCAGGCAAGCGGGGGAGCCCAGCCCAACTCGTAGTTCCGACAGGCCCCTCGCGAGTCGGTGATGATGTGTTTTGACTTGGGAGTAGTGAGAGCAAGAGCAATGGCAATCTCCTCCGCGTGTGTTGCGCTGTAGGCTTTGAAAGTGGGGTTTGGGGGATAGATGGATTTCATTGACACGCCCTAACCATGTGGAAGGTGTCAGCCACCTCCCCACAGATCTGGCCCGCGCCATCAAAGGATGTATTGAAATGTTTAAGCACTGCCGGGCACAGTACAGTGTTAGTGAGAACTTTGATGAGGAGGCGCACGTCCCCACCAAGCCCACCTGCCCTAAATCCCGCCATCCTATGGCAATAATGTTGCTTCTCTTTTTCTCTTAACGTGCACGCATATTGTAGATCTCACGGGTGCCCTGAGTTTTTCACCTCAGTCAAAGACTGCCTCCACGACCGTGATTTGGTCCAGAGGGCTCGGGCGGCGGCTTCCAACAATGGGGTCCCGGACTAGGAACTCCACCGAGTATATAATAAGGCTTCCTACTAGGGGAGGTGAGTCCGAGCCAGTGGGCAGGCCCATGCACTTTCCCTTTCATCCTTGCTACTGCCGCAACAACAACAAGCTCCGGAAAACATATCTGTATATGTACCCGATTTTCAATCAACCACCACGGCGGGAGGAACAATGCCATGTGAAGCACATTTAGCCTCATCACCATCACCATGTACGCGAATATCCAATGATCTACGAAATCACCTCGTGTGTTCCGCACGACAGACAGAAGAGGAAGTTTCAAGCTGATGCGTTTCGTGCCCCTCTCTGTGTTCTTCATGACGAATGGGCAAGCTATCTCTGCGGTACGTGCTCCCTTTTAAGTCTATCTTTTACAGCATAAATATGCAGCGTTCGCGGGAGTCATGGTTTTCGAAACAGTGAAAATCTGCCACTCGGCGTGGTGGCGCAATGGCTACGGAGCTCGAGCTCGTCTACTGAGCTGGAGTTCCTGGGTTCGAACACGGCCTCGGCGGCCGCATTTCGGTGATGGTGGTGGTGGGAGTAAACATTTATTAACTGTGTGCAAGGAGGCGTTGGGGTCCAGGTCCCATTGACCCACGTCCTCACAAATCTAGGTGGAGCTCCTATTCTGGATTCCCTATGGCGTCTAACGCCGCTCTCTTCCTGGCGACGAAGATCCGTTAGGACTGTAGGTCATGGCAGCAGAGCAGCGCCGCCTCCACGGCCTGCTTATAATGGTGGGAGGTGAAGGATTGGGATGGGTGGAGATTGGAATGACATGCCCAGGCCATGTGGAAAGCGTCCGAGAACGTCGCTACGCACAGAAGGCAGCCACCACCAAAATATCAGTTTCATTGGAGTCGGTACTGTTCATTTTTACTGTGGGAGCGAGAGGGCAAGCGCAATTGTGATTTCCACCTCATGTGTGGTGCTGTAAGCGCGGAACGTGAGTCCTTCCACTGTGTTGGTGTCGAGGATTACTGCCGCGGTGAACCATCGCCCACCACACAGACACAAGACGTCCTCGTCGAACTCTATCATGACATATTCGAGCCCAAAGAATTCCCTCACAATGACAAGGCAGTCTTGGCCTTGGATTTGAAAGGATTTTTTGAGAATGACAAACATGAGACAATACTCAATCACCTGTAAGATACCAACTCTGGTAAGCATAAATACCGATACATCCGGCAGTTTCATACGGGTCGACAGGCCTACATTTTAATTCAAGGCAGGGAACATGGGCCTTATACAATCGGATCCCGGGATACACCACAGGGTGCGGTGTTATCTCCCCTCCTCTTGAACCTCGCAATGAAAGACCTTCCCACCAAGTTAAGGTCTATGCCCGGGCATCCGATATGTCCTATATGCGAATTATATATCTATATGGGCATCATCATCATCAGCCTGACTATGCCCAACGCAGGGCAAAGGCTTACCCCACGTCTCTACAATTAATTCTCTCCTTTGCCAGCTGCAGCCACCGTACCCCCGCAAACTTCTTAATCTCATCCGACAACCTAACTTTCTGCCGCCCCCTGCTACGCTTGCCTTCTCTTTTCGAAACAGTGAAAATCTGCCACTCGGCGTGGTGGCGCAATGGCTACGGAGCTCGAGCTCGTCTACTGAGCTGGAGTTCCTGGGTTCGAACACGGCCTCGGCGGCCGCATTTCGCTGATGGTGGTGGTGGGAGTAAACATTTATTAACTGTGTGCAAGGAGGCGTTGGGGTCCAGGTCCCATTGACCCACGTCCTCACAAATCTAGGTGGAGCTCCTATTCTGGATTCCCTATGGCGTCTAACGCCGCTCTCTTCCTGGCGACGAAGATCCGTTAGGACTGTAGGTCATGGCAGCAGAGCAGCGCCGCCTCCACGGCCTGCTTATAATGGTGGGAGGTGAAGGATTGGGATGGGTGGAGATTGGAAGGACATGCCCAGGCCATGTGGAAAGCGTCCGAGAACGTCGCTACGCACAGAAGGCAGCCACCACCAAAATATCAGTTTCATTGGAGTCGGTACTGTTCTTTTTTACTGTGGGAGCGAGAGGGCAAGCGCAATTGTGATTTCCACCTCATGTGTGGTGCTGTAAGCGCGGAACGTGAGCACTTCCACTGTGTTGGTGTCGAGGATTCATTGGAGTCGGTACTGTTCTTTTTTACTGTGGGAGCGAGAGGGCAAGCGCAATTGTGATTTCCACCTCATGTGTGGTGCTGTAAGCGCGGAACGTGAGTCCTTCCACTGTGTTGGTGTCGAGGATTACTGCCGCGGTGAACCATCGCCCACCACACAGACACAAGACGTCCTCGTCGAACTCTATCATGACATATTCGAGCCCAAAGAATTCCCTCACAATGACAAGGCAGTCTTGGCCTTGGATTTGAAAGGATTTTTTGAGAATGACAAACATGAGACAATACTCAATCACCTGTAAGATACCAACTCTGGTAAGCATAAATACCGATACATCCGGCAGTTTCATACGGGTCGACAGGCCTACATTTTAATTCAAGGCAGGGAACATGGGCCTTATACAATCGGATCCCGGGATACACCACAGGGTGCGGTGTTATCTCCCCTCCTCTTGAACCTCGCAATGAAAGACCTTCCCACCAAGTTAAGGTCTATGCCCGGGCATCCGATATGTCCTATATGCGAATTATATATCTATATGGGCATCATCATCATCAGCCTGACTATGCCCAACGCAGGGCAAAGGCTTACCCCACGTCTCTACAATTAATTCTCTCCTTTGCCAGCTGCAGCCACCGTACCCCCGCAAACTTCTTAATCTCATCCGACAACCTAACTTTCTGCCGCCCCCTGCTACGCTTGCCTTCTCTTGGAATCCACTCCGTTACCCTTAAGGACCAGCGGTTATCTTGCCTTCGCATTACATGCCCTGCCCAAGCCCATTTCTTGCTCTTGATGAAGACTAAAATGTCATTAATCCTCGTTAGGTCCCTCGCCCACTCTGATCGCTTCGGGTATCTAGAAGTTACACCTATCATTTTTGTTTCCATGGCTCTCTGCGCTGTCTTTAACTTAAGCTGAACCCTTTTCGCAAGCCTCCACGTTTCTGCCTCGTATGTGAGTAGCGGTAAGATAAAGCTGCTTAATACTTTTCTCTTGAGCGATATTGCAAAACTGCCATTCATGATCTGGGAGAATCTGCCATATGCGCTCCGCCCCACTCTTATTCTTCTAGTTATTTCTCTCTCATTACCCGGGTCAGCAGCCACTACCGGCCCTAGGTACATTCATTCTTTTACCACTTCCAGCATCTCGCTATCAATTCTGAACCGCTGTTTCCTTGCGAGGCTGCTGAACATTACTTTGGTCTTTAGCATGCTAATTTTAATACCTACAATTTTGCTATGCCTGTATAACTCACTGATCATGCTATGCAGCTCATTTCCTGAATGACTTACCAATGGCAATGTCATCAACGAATCGCAGATTACTTAGGTATTCTGTATTAGCTCCTATCCTCAGCTGTTCCCAATCGAGACCTCAGGACACCTTCTGCAAGCAGGTGGTCAGTAGCATTGGCGAGATCATGTCTCTCTGTCGCACATCCTTCCTTATTGAATGTTTACTGCTGACTTTATGACGTACTTCTGACTATCCGGGCAACAGAAGGTATTCTCGTACATATGGAGACCTGCCTACAAACAGCAGTGGAGGTAGCGGACGCTTACGCTGCATACTATGGTCTCCAATGCGCTCCCTCCAAATAAGAATTTATGCACATTAATCCCTCCCATCGGGATAACATTCCAGTTCCGTCAGATTCTCTTCGGGTCCGATTAGAGAGGCCAAGGAGATCCACATCCTCGGCCTCTTTATTCACCAACAACGCAGACCGAACTCATCACTCACAAAAATCAGCATGAATAGCGACCAGGTTGGCCGTATAGTCAGCCGGGTCTCCAATAGCATAGGCGGTGTGGTTCGCCGGCGGATAGACCGCCGGATCTCCCGGCGTATCGTCCACTGGGTCTCCAATAATAGATCTGGGGCTCTAGAGCTGAGGTTCGGCAATACGACGGAACCGCGAATAACCAGTGACTTGAGAAATGACCTCGTTTGTTCCGCACGAGAGACACCAGAAGTTTCAACACCCTTTGTCTCTACCACTTCTGCTCTCGTTTGGTGCGAGCGCCACGGTGTTCTCGTTAATCACTATTTGCGGCTACCTTCATGATTTACATTATTCCAACTGGTCGCTTACCCTGTTAACTCCATATAAAATTCCATCACATCTCCAAATGCGTATTTTATTTTATTCCTGGTATACCTAATTTGTTTAATTTATTTAAAAAGTTCAAAAACTAATACATTTTCTAAGTTCAGTCATTCTACTATTCTACTTAGTTTTTTTCCCCTCACACATACCTCCTTGGCATTCACCACCGTACCTTGGCCAATCCCCCCGCGTGGGTATGTGCCATGTTTACGGCGGAGAAGAAGAAGATGCGTTTTGTGTCCCTCTCTGTGTTCGTGATGAATGGGCCAACTACCTCTGCGGTGCGTGCTTCCTCTTCAGTCTACCCTTTACAGCATAAAAATATAGCGCCCACGTTTGTTTAGTTTCCGAAACAGCAGAAATGTGCTACCCGCCGCGGTGGCTTAGTGGTTAGCGTGCTCGGGTGCTGAGGCAGAGTTCCCGGGTTCGAAGCCGGCCGCGGCGGCCCCATTTCGATGGAGGTGAAACCCAAAGGCGCCCGTGTGTTGTGCGACGTCACTGCACGTAAAGATCCCCAGGTGGTTGAAATTATTAAGGAGCCCTCTACTACGGCACCTCTTTCTTCCTTTCTTCTTTCACTCCCTCCTTTACCCCTTACCTTACGTCGCGGTTAGCGTGTGAGACAATTTCTGCACCATTTCTTTTCCTCAAAAACCAATGTTCGAAAATATGCCGTAACACCAACTCCTAGGGTTATCTATCGGCTGTCAGGGGCTCGGTCATTTCTATCAACCAAGAGTTTAAAATCCGTACTGAGCTGTTTAAAATGCTAACGGATGCGTTGCTTGTGCTAAGAATCTTGATGAAATTACGGACAGTGGCAATGCGGGGACATTTTCTCACAACAACCGGCCTTGCGATGCCTAAGGAAGGGTAAATGAAAACCATTAGCAACCATAACCATTTCCTAATCTTGAAAGTCTTTCTTGGGGTAGCTTGTGGTCATAGTCGGTATTCGACGAACAAGGCATCATTGCAGCTCTGTCTATCTAATGTCGGAATACTGTTAGCTATATCGCAAACTTCTCGCTGTCTCACTGTTCTGTGCCTTTTTCCTACGTTTGCAGCGCTAGAGAACTGGGCATAATTTTTTCTCTTCTTTATCTATTCTCTCTCTTGTCATACCTGAAACAAGTAGCCTGTTCCATTTCTCTCTGCAGTGGCCAACTGATACAAAATTGCTTATATTATTTCCTGTGTTTCTATTGAGATATTTTGTGATCTTGCTTCCTGTGATTTTATCCATGTTTTTTTGCGATAGCAGACCGAAATGATAAAATACCAGAACAGCCCATCCATACTCTTGTTTATCGCATTACTGAACCTCATATCGGCAGGCCCTTGAATAGTCCCTTATTCTTTGAATCACTGAATTTGAAATCAGACCGGCTCGCCCGGTTTATGGTTCTCTTGAGGCTATTGCGGTATCAAACCATATGACTTTTTCTGTCCTCAACCTGTTCATTAAAGATGCTTTTCTCTCACGCAGATGAAGGCCAAGTCAAGACGCACATCTTTTGAGACAAGGAACTTCAAGCAGCCCTCATTGCATCCTTTGAAACAAGCCAGCTCTGAAGTTCCCACCACTGGTCACGAGGTTTCTGTCTCCTCAGGCGTGCGTCGCACAGACGATCGCGCCTCCTTGTCCAAGCGCGCAGAGGTGAAGTAACACAATGATGATGGCCCCGGTGCTGTAAATGCGGGCAGTTTAATATACGTCCTGTTTCTGTTAGCACTCTATTACCAAGAGTTTTTTACCTTTGTGGTTTCGGCTAGGTGGTGCAAAAATTTGAACTGGACATTGTCCGATATCTATAATTTCATAAACACGATATGTCTGTGTGGTGGACAAAAGAAGAACACTTATAAGCGTCGAATGCAATCGACTAAAAGCAAGATATGTTCTTGGTTGCGGTGAGATTATAAGTTTTCTTGCTGCAAGTAGTTCGATATCGGTAGACACCGCTCTTTTTAAAAGCAGCGACGTTAATTGATTTCCAATGCTCACATTGTTCGTTCCTTTCCTCGCAGTTCACGTACAGTGTTGCTTTCTTTATGAACGTGCCTTAGCTTTGCTTTGTGCCATCCGTCAGCTTTTCTTCACCCTGATAACTCTTCCTCAGTGTATCGTCATACGCAAAGCCACCGATCGATTTTTTCCCGTATCACATCGGGGTTGCCATGCTTTCACAGAATGATTGAAAAAAGCTGCTACTTCTACCTTGACATCAGAATAAAGCGGTACTGATGGCTTTAATCGGTCTACCTTCTCCTAAGACTATCCAAAGGGTCTACGATCCAATACTCCACCTTGTTCACATAGTTATACATGACATGCCCTTGAAGATCCCAGCCCTTTAGCCCGCATATACAACATTCCTAGAGCCAAATGCACTCTTCCTAAAGTGCATTATGCTCCTATTTTTTAAAAATCTTACTTAGACCTCTGCCTGCAGCAGCCACTGCCATAACATTTCTGAACATTGCGTACGGACTAGCACACTGTTACTCATACTCGAGTTAGAAACCGTTGTGCACGAAGTGGCACTCGCCGTCATGCAGGTACCGACAGACGTTAAATCAAGGAATGACCAACGCCTCAATGACGCCGACAGCCCTAAAAAGACGTCGTCGTCAGAGTTTCTCAGAAACATCCACCTACCAAGGTCGTCACTGGGAGCCTTTCCCGGACTCCTGAACACACCGTTCTCGGATCCACCGCTTCCGAACCCATCGGTCCGATCTCCTGGTTCTGCGTCTCCCGTATTCCCAACTCCGGTAAGTGTCATTGCAAGAGCAATGCTTCGTTTTGAAGCTCTGATTAAGGGTCACCGATAGACTAACGTTTATTGCCCGGACGCGCCATTAGGTTCACTTCTATTCGATACCTGAAACGAAACGAGGGCGGCTGCACAGATGGAGAACGTGCCGGTGGGGCCTTACAAAATTCGGCCTGAAGGGCTCACGACGGCTGTCGAGAAAGTATCGATTGGGTGTTAGGGGTAATGAAGTCGTATTTAATGCTACTGACTTAGCGGTTTGCTATTTTCGAGTACCGTTAAGGACTGATCTTTCGGCACCTGTTTTCGCAATTTCGCGCAACATTCCGAAAAAGGAAGCGCCGCCTCAGTCCTTATTGTAAACTGGGTTGAAATATCATCATGAGAGAAAAGCAGGGCGCATAAACGAGATGATTTTGAGAGCGACTTAGTTTGTGCTTCTACACGGCCGCAGTAGTTCACCAGGATCAATGCGTTAATGGGCTCGAAATTCAGCACAGGCTGAGGAAGTAGCCATTGCGCTTGCCGCCATTTTGTGCTTCTTTTTGTGTCTCGGCATTCACGCAATTTGCGGACGCTGTTTGTCGACCATGGTGATCCAGTCACACCTCGAACAGCCAGCCTTATATATGCTAAAGGAGTGACTAAGTCAGGAATCCTGAAAAGAACATCACCATGCCAAAACCATTAGTTGTGTAATTGTAATCAGTAAGTCCTCAGAAGTGGTGCTAGTGCTTAGTATCAAAAACAGAGAACAAAATTTATGCTACTTTTAATTTCCACTGTCTACTCTTTCCCCGCGACTGCTATCATTTTTGTGCCACCCGGCCCTTAATCGCTATGAAGCTGATTAAGATGGCCTAGAGTAACTTTCAAAACTTTTTCTTCATGTGCATAAGCACTGCATTCGTCATATAATAGTGGACAAAGTAAATAAGAAACAGTCGGTAGTCGGCACAAAAATAAAAGGCTAGGATACAAGAAATCAAATATATTTCGGTACATTGATCAAAAGCAGGAACTTTGAAATATATGTTTCCCTCATTATTATCGAAACAGTGCAAAGATGTGGACGTAAAAAGAGGATAGACACAGGGCGCTGTACACATAGTGCCCTGTCGGTGTTCCCTTTTCATGATACATTGTAGTGCTCTCTCTGCTTAAAGACAAAAGAACATACGCTTATGTCAGCTTTGTGCTCATCATAAATACAAATATATCCTTAGCACTACCCGCCGCGGTCACTCAGTGGTTAAGGCTCTCGTCTGCTCACCAGAGTACCCAGGTTCCAACCCGACCGCGGCGGCCGCATTTCGGTGGAGAGAGAGAGAAAAAACTTCATTGTACAAGGAATTCGGGGCACGCCCCAGGGTCCCCGCACGACCCCACTGCACTCAAGTGTTTATGTTCCTAAGGTCCATAACACTGGCAGCCCGGCCGGTTGCGATGGTTTGCACGGCCGGGTCCTCCGAGCGCAGCAGGGTCTCCCAGTCCTCCCAGGTCTTGAGGTTCTCTAGGTCCCGCGGGGCAGGGTCCGCCGGGCAGAGGGAAAGGATGTGGAGGGAAGAGGCGAAGGGTTCTGGGCATTGGGCGCATGCTGGAGTGGGGAAGGAGGGATGATAGTGGGCTAGGGTAAGGGGTGAGGGAAGAGAGTGTGTCTGTAGTCTGCGCAAGAGCGTTGCGTGTTTGTTATCTAGGAAGGGGTGGGGCGGGGGGTAGAGCTGGCGTGAGGCTCTGTAGGCCTGCGTCAGCTCGCTGAATGAGTGCATGCGCTCCTTCGTGAATCCCCGATCCGAGGGCACCTGAGCCCGGTTTAAAGAACCTCGAGCTAAAAGGTTGGCGGCCTCATTTCCGGGATTCCCGGAGTGCGCGGGCACCCATATCAGCTCCACTTGGCGGGGCGGGGGTGCATCGGGCGAGTCTAGTATGCCAAAAGCAGGGACATGGACTCGGCCTCGAGCAAAATTTAGAATCGCAGTTTTAGAATCACTTAAAATGTACCGGGCTTCCGTGCGGGTGATAGCAAGTGCAATGGCGGCTTCCTCTGCAGCTTCTGGGGAGGTGTCTGGAGGGAGAGGTAGTGTGAGAGGACGGATAAAGAGGAGTCCACCACAGCTGCTGTCGCTTCATCACCCGTGCAGGGAGCGTCCACCCATACGGCGTCCGGCTCGGGGCCGTACGCTCGATGGAGTGCCTTCGCACGGGCTCTGCGGCGCTGCTCATGGTGGTGGTGGTGAAAACTTTTTAATAAACAACAGGAGAGTTTGCAGACCAAAAATGGCCCTTTACATAGGTGGAGCCCTTAGTCCGGGACCCCGCTGGACGAGGCCGCTACTCGCGCCCGTTGGACTAGAGCCCTTTGAGACTCCAGCCCCGAGCAGTTGAGCAGGGCTGCCTCCCTTGCCTCTCGGGAAGGGGAAGGATTGGGGGGAAGGGAAGGATTCTTTTGACAGGCCCAAACCATGTGGAAGGTATCGGAAACTTCCCCACAGTGAGGGCAGCGCCCATCAATTCTGGGGTCGAAATGTTTCACTATTGCAGGACACAACAGAGTGTTGGTCTGCAAGAGCCTCAGAGTTCGCTCATCAGCTTTACTCAGGCCCTTAGCAGGGACCGGGAAAAGCCGATGGCGTTCGCAATAGTCGTCCAGGATTTCTCTGAACCGCAGAAGCGGTTGCACAATCTGCGAGCCGGAAGAGCCTGGGTGAGGTGCCCGGTAGGTAAGCGCTCGGGCAGCCGCGTCCGCAGCCTCATTACCTCTAACACCCTGATGGCCTGGAGTCCAAACTATGCGTTTGGGCGAAGGGTCCGATTCCCTCACTGCGCGCTTTAATATACTGTAGGCTAAAGGTGAAATCTCGCCAGCCAGGTAGTGTTGACAGGCTCGACGCGAATCTGTCACGATTACCTTCGAATTCAAGTCCGAGGCGGCAAGCGCAATGGCTACTTCCTCAGCCTGTGCTGAATTTCGAGCTCGAAAGGAGAGCCCGTTAACGCATTGATCCTGGTGAACTACTGCGGCCGTGTAGAATCCATTGGGCGACGGCCCTGCCACGTCAACGTAGTATACACCCTGTTTGGATCCGTGTTGGTGTTCGAGGGCCCGAGCGCGCGCCTCTCGTCTGCCTTCGTGTGTATGTGTGTCCATGTTGCGCGGGAGGGGAGGGACCCAGAGCTTGTGACGCCATAGCTCCGGAATCCGACACGCTCATGGTGGGACGGGTGCATATTCCTCGGGGGCGGCCTGATGAGGAGCTCCTGGTGAAGGGGTCGTGGGATGGCGAGGAGGGTTGGGTCGTTGGCCGGTATTCTGATTCCGAGGGAGTCCAGGATATACCGACCTGTGGAGGTTTGTGTTAGCCTGATGTATTGGGCCTGTCGGTGGGCCTCCACCAGTTCCCCGATCGTGTTGTGGAGGCCCAGGCCTAGTAATCTGCCTGTGGGTGTGTTGAGGGGAAGATGAAGTGCTACCTTGAGTGCCTTGCGAATCAAACCATCCAAAGCATTTATGTCATGTTTGGATAGTTGTAAGTATGGAGTAGTGTACAGAACACGGCTGAGGACAAAGGCATGAATGAGGCGACATAGGCCGCGCTCCTTCATGCCTCTGTGATGTCCCGAAACCCTTAGGATGAGGTGCGATATCGCGCCTACAACCTGCTTGAGTTTCTTGAGGGTGGTGGTGTTTTTGCCATCGTTCTGGATGTGCAGGCCTAATACACGGAGGGTGCCAACTTCAGGTACCGGGTCACCATTCAGTTCAATGACAATGGGGGAGCGGGGTAAGCGGTGGTTCTTAGGACGGATGAGGAGCAGTTCGGACTTCTCTGGGGAGCAAGACAGTCCTATGGTCCGTGCATAATTTTGGGTGAGTGTGGCTGTTTCCTGTAAGGCCGCCGTCACTGCCGTGGGTGGTCCACAGGGTGATATCGTCGGCATAAAGAATGTGCTTCAATTTTCGGGCGAGGGGGATGAGGGTAATGTTAAAGAGAAAGTGGGAAACGACGGACCCTTGAGGGGTGCCGATACTCTGAAGCGTGTAGGAGGGGGAAGACAAAGGGCCGAAGTGTATCTCAGCTGTGCGGTCAGTGAGTAATGCTTGAATGTAGGCATACGTGCGCAGACCCACATTCAATGGGGATAGGGCAGTCATGATCGCCTGATGTTCAATGCGATCAAAAGCTTTGGAAAGATCCAAAGCTAAGACTGCCTTGGTGTGACCTGGAAGAAGCGGGTCAAAAAGGTCGTGTGTGAGTAGCAGCATGGCGTCCTGTGCGGATAGATCGGGGCGGAATCCCACCATGCTATGCGGGTAAAGATTGTTGTCCGCCATGTGACTTGTGAGTCTCGCTAACACAACATGCTCGAGGAGCTTCCCGAGGCATGTGGTTAGCGAAATAGGGCGAAGGTTTTGGATGGTAAGTGGTTTGTTGTGTTTGGGTATGAATATTACCTTCGCGTGGCGCCACGACTGCGGGAGGCTACCCTCCCTCCAGCACTGGTTGAAGTATTTCGTAATCTGGGTGATTGATCGGTCGTCCAGATTACGGAGCATGGAGTTTGTGATTTGGTCTGCACCAGGTGCGGAGTTGGCGGAGGCAAAACTCAAAAGGCGCCAATATGGTCTGCAATGTCAGTGCAGCACGTTAAAGATCCCCAGGTGGTCAAAATAATTCTCGAGCCCTCCACTACGGCACTTCTTCCTTCCTTCTTTGACCCCCTCTTTTATCCGTTTTCTTATGGTGTGGTTTGGGTGTCCACTTAGGTATGTGAGACGGTTACTGCGTCACTTCCTTTCCTCATAAACCAATTTTCATTTTTCCTTGGATGGATAAAACTTTATTTCTGACAAATGTAAAATGTTCTTGACCCTTACGGGTCACTGGGTGCCGTGGCCGATCCTTGGTTCAGGATGCCGCACTTGACTGCTGCCATCGTGGCTCGGCGTACGAGAAATCGTTGCGCTTCCTCGTCCTGGCTGGCCAGCAAGTGCTCCCACGGCGTAACACTCGGGTGGTCTGTTCTAGGCTCTAAGTCCACCCAACCCAGCGCAAGAAGCCCCATCGGTCCTCTCTACATATCACCAAATCACCACATTTTACAAATTCAGCCGCATGACACTGCCACCACCCCACAGTACCTTGTCGCCCTTATCCAGCGCCACATGGCGGCAATTACAGACAGGCTGATTTATTTCACCCCACCGTCTCTCATGCTTTCACCGCACCTTTCCTCCTGATTGTAAAACCTGTGGCGTGCCCAAATCCACACTTTTCCACTACCTTTGTGAATGTCCTTCCCCAAAGGCAGTACCCCCCATCCCCAATCCCACTCATTCTTCCTGGGAGGCTGCTTTACGGACCGCTCAGCCCGCCGGCCCGAAATGGCTAGTGGATCGGGCTTTACGTGAAGCACAAGCCCGTGGACTCCTGGACGAGTAGGGGACCACTCTAGAAGATTTTTTGTGTGTGTGTAATTAAGTTGTTTCCATCCATCCATGTGACATGCTCTAGTGTCGGTTGACATTCGTCTACATATTCGTCTACGGACAATCATCTACATATTATATAGGGAAAATCTTGTGTAGTTTGAGCCGGTGCGGGTAAGTACCGGTTTGTTTAGCTCTCCAATTCGTGTCACTTTCTGAAGAAGGAAGTTATGCAGATAAAGCAGAATGCTACAGTGGTACAAATAAGGAACACAGAAAGGGAAGAAATCATTAATCGTTCCCACATGGGCTCCTGACTGCGCTTTAAGGATATTGCACCAAAGAAGGTTGGACGAAGGTGTCAGGCGCACTCTTACCCTCTCCTGTTTGCTTTTAGCGGGAAATCCCTACGCATTTTGTAATTTTTTTTTTCAAATCTACTAGCATTGCCGAAAGCGAAACTTTCGCTTCCTTGCAGACTTCATTACCGAATGCACGTGGACAGCGGCGACCCAAAACATACTCTCGGATCGGCCTAGCAGCGGCCTTTTCGCTGCCTGGCTTGCTGGATAACCCGAAGCGACCCATCAAAGCAGAGGATATACTCAAACTCCTGAACACAGACGAGCCCCAAACTCCCAGCGCAAGGGTGCCAGACAATAAGACGATGACCGCAGAAAGCGAAATGTCAGTTTTACTCCAACCAGGCACCGGAGACTTGTATCAGAAGTTCACTTCATCCGGTGCAATTTCGTCACCAGAAAGCCCCCCGGAAGACGTAGACATCCTGAACTACGCGGATGGCGCTGCTAAGAACGCAGCGAGCCGCAGGCCCTCTATTTGGCAGGTATGTGACTTCGTGCCAAAAGAAAAAGAAGCAAAAGAGTTTCTATTTACAACTGACTGCCCTCGCAGGGCTTGCCATCACTTCCTCAGACACTGTTGACAATGGATAATAAGTTCGATTATTTTCCTACACACTATGCCTGTTCTTCGCGTGCAGTGAGTGCTACCCAGTGTCCAATTTCTGTCTGGTTTTTCTTAATACGTGTTATCCAGCTTAGCTTTTAAGCGACTGAGCGTTTTGTTGATAATTCGTTGCTTCATCCTTAAGCTCTATTAATTCTGGGCGCAAAGAAGAATACTTGGGAAAGATCTGCAGAAACAAAGCTCACTTCACGTAGATTTTGTGCACTTGTGTCTTAGTGTAATTGGGTGCCAAATAAATTGCATTTAGCACCAAGTTACGAACTGCATGCTGTGGTATGCTGGCATTCATTTGCTGAAAGCGAAACGCGAAGACCTTTGCACACTGAGTCTTTGACAGGTGGTTAAGAGACTCATGCAGGCATCTAGTTTTACAAGGAAATGAATGTAAAAATTTTAAATTGTTTAGTTAGCCGCAACTGCGATGTAAGAGCTCTCACTGCGCTTCGGTTTGTCCGCTTTACCAACAAAGTCGTTAGCAAAGGAGCAACTTCGGCCTGACACTAACTTGCTGAGGAGGATGTGCACTTGACCCACTTTCTCTAAACGTTGTCGTTTGCAGGCAAAGGCTCCTTCCGTTGGCAGTCGCAGGAGCGACCTTCTTGGCAAGCAAGGAAATACCACCGCCGCCTCCCAAAAATCGGTGTCAGGCGGAGCAGCGCCTTCAGATTCGACCAGAAAAGCTGGAGGCACTACGGCAACCACGGGTACTCCTTCTGGGGTTTCATGTGCCATTTTGGGCTGCTCATTTAGAAACTTCTGTTCCATCGATAGTGCTTTTCTGTCAGTCCCTGGTCGGTCCGAAGCCTTTCTTAACCAGCCGCTATATATCAGGCTTAATATGGAGCATGAATACTCCTCCGTTGATTGTTCTGGTTCTAAATGCGAGCGTTACAATTGGGTGATTAAGGTGTACCAAGCTGAACGTTTCACACTATGAAGAATTTTCACAAATTAACAGATTCACCATGTCCAACCACCCTTGAATCATCATCATCATCAGCCTGACTACGGCCACTGCAGGGCAAAGGCCTCTCCCATGTCTCTCCAATTAACCCTGTCTTTTGCCAGTTGCAGCCAGCGTATCCCCACAAACTTCTTTGTAGAGGGCTAGCATGCGCCATGTGTGTTTATTCCCCCTCCCGCCCCTCCTTTCTTTGCGGCTAAGGGAGGTGAACTTCGCCGTTGAGCGGGCCCCAAGGAGGTCTGTGGTTACGCGCGGTCTCATTAGGAGCGCCCATCTTTCTGTCCAGTTGGTTCATTTTTATACTTAAAACAGTGCGCAGGGACAGGACACAGTGCCTTGTCTGTGTGTTTCTCGACTGTATCTTTCTGTCGCCTTTCGTGTCGCCGCTGCCGGAGTTCCCCAGCGGGAGGCAGCAAGTGGTGCGCAAAGCAGGCAGCAGCTAGAAGCAGCTAGCAGCGGCCAGGGAGGGGGCGGTCGGCTCACCCAAGCCTCCCATTGTCCCCTTTTGGGGAAGGACGCGTGTTCCTCGCCGGGACCGCTTGGTGCCAGTGCACAAAGAACCAAGAGCATAAAAAGGTCAAGCCGCCGTTTCATCTTACGCCGACAGTGCACCGCGGCTTCACAAACACCACTTGCGGCCCAATTAAGTCTCGGACGCTTCGTTCGGAGGTTCGACCGCTTTTCTTTTGAGAAGAGAACACTGCCGAACGAAGCGGGGTCCGGTGCGTCCGGATGAATGGGAGCTGTGGGCGGCGGTGCAGCTGGCTGGCGTCCGGGATAGCCCCGAGGCTCGACGACAACGCGGGCTCAAGAAACGGGCCGCGCGCAGAAGACGCCGCCGCACAGGACGAGCACTGCCACCTGCTTAATTGGGGACAGTGGCGGCCGCTTGACTTATGTCGCCGCCCCGACCCCGGAGGACAACTGGTGGCTTCGGCAGTCCATTGTGATCCGACTCTTATCGGAAAGTGGATCTGCGCTCCCGGGCGATGTTTGCGACAGTCGCAGCTGGGTTGGGGTCGACAATTGCCCTAGTGCCGGGAAGCGTCAAGGTCACGGGGACTGGGGAGACAAACGTACCCGTGGCAGTGTTTTGACATGTTGTTCTTATGTGTTTTGCTTTTTCTTTCCATAGGGGAGAGAGTTTGTTTACTACGGTGGAAGTGTGGGGCGGGGCACGTAACCCGGGGGCCAATCCGTATGTGTGTGAATTCTCGGAATGTACGGTGTTTTAAGGGAAAATGATGCCCTTTTTACAATATGTACATTTGAGAGAGAGTTATGTGCCTTAAGGAAGTTGGAGGGAGGACCACGCGGCTAAAAACCAATCGTGTTAAGGGTTTGACACGATTGGGTGCTGATGAATGTGGGCCGGGCCCATGTGTCTTTAAAACTGGGTCCCGGAGCCCGGAAGAGAGGTTCTGGGCTACGGAGATAGATGTAACGCATCTTCGGCTATGCCGAGTAGGGGCCTCCCCTAAATGTTAGCCAGTTCCATGTTGTTGTGGTGCTCACTGCTCAACTTGTATATATATGTAAACTATTGTATATAAAGCTTCAATTTATATCCCCTGCAAGTTCTCTGTTGTTTGCAAGTATCATCTCCTATAGACCTTCAGCCTTCAAGTAATAACAAGCCGTCTCCGACGGGGCACCCCTGGTGCAGAAGAAAGAAGTGAAAAAGAACCTATTCGCTTTTGCTACCAGAAGTAAGCAAGAGCGAAACTTTACTGGCGCAGTCGGCAGGATCCTGTTGCTATCAGAAGGGAGCACAGGAGAAAGGGAAGGCAAGAGAGTAGAGACGTCCAGGCATCAACAAGTCGAGCATCGGCGGTTTGGGAGGACGAGGCGCAGGCGGAGAGTAGCTGCAGCGGTCGAGGAAGTCAGGTCCCGTCATCGGAAGTCAACTGCCATCGTCTCCAGTGGAGCGGCGACAGTCGAGGACACCGACGGCAAGTGGCAGCTGATCGCAGGGGGACAGCTTCAGGAGCAAGAGCGAGCAAGTGAGCTGCAAGGACCTCAGCGATAGTCCAGCGGCGCGTAAGGGCTTCCGGTCAGGAAAGCAGCGCGTCGAGGCGGAGACTCGACGATCACCTGCGGTTCAAAGCAAGGTGACGGCGACGGGCACCGGTAAAGCGGCGTGCGACAGCTCTTCGCAGCGTGCGGAAAGTGTCTGTGGACGCGACCCCAAGGAGCTGGCCATGCGGAACGACGCATCGAAACTGTGAGTTTCCTTGGTCGCATTGTTCACGTCCCTGTTCGTGTGTTGAGGGGTACGGAAGCGGTATGGAGGGCCATCTATGCCGACCCACACTCAATGTGAGGGACCAATTGGAATTATGGAAGGCGCGCTTAGCGGACCTGCAGGCGCAAATTGCAGAGCAAAATGCTGGAAAGGCGCTGCCTCAGGATAGGGAGGTGGTAACAGCGAAGCTTGAGCAGCTAGGGCTCGAAGTGGCTAAGCTCAGGGAGTCTAGAAGAGCTAGTCAACTAGCCATACAGAACTGCTCCGAGTACCGAGAGGTGAGGCCGTCTGCGCTGGAGGGCAAATTGATATGCTTGTCCAGCGCAGGCCAAGAAAGAAGCAGGCAGGACGCTGTAAGCAGTCGGCCGGTAGGCAGAAACACCTCTTTTTCCGAAAAGACCGCAAAAAGCGCAGGAAGTGAGGACGAGGTTCCTGAGGGGCGCGATGGTATCACAGATTTCCCGCCACTGCGGGCGGCTCGTAACGAAGGGGAGGAGCCAAATTCTGATGATCTGGGGGTAAGCGAGACCAAATTGACCGATAACAAACGGGACAGCGGTCAAATTGTTGCAGGCTTGATGGCGGAGGTTGTGACCTCCGACATATCAAAAGAACGAGACGAAAACGGCCAAGCAGAAGCAAGAAGGGAGTCAGCTTATCGGGAAACTGAAATTTCAAGTGAAGGAAGCACCCTGATGGAACAGAGCGCCGCGGTATTAGAGGCAGTGATCGCGCACTCCGACGAGGAATCCGCTCAGATCAGCTCTATCCCAGATGAGGCCAGGGACGAGGGCACGAGTTCGGGAAGAAAAACCCGGTCGCAAGCAAGCTGCGAAAAAGAGGAGTCCGTTCGGCATGAAACGGCCAGCAACGAAAGACGGAAGGTTGGCGAGCTAACGCCAGGAGGAGAGCTACCGCTGCGGCAACGGCACACTGTGCCGGGCATAGGGCAGGAAGTGCCCAGGAGCGTTACTGATGGCAAGAGCCTTTCTTCGGAGGCAGAGAATGGAGGTGGGCCTGCTGGGCCGACCAGGGGAAGTACCGCGCAGTTGTCGAACGCACCCAATGGGTGTCTGATCAGGTCAGGTGAGGACAGGGAGATGCGTAGGGACTGGCCGAAGGGCAAATTCGGGTCAGGTGACTGCGAGGAAGCTCATGCCGTCTCAGACGAAGCCACGAAACCGGCAGGAGTAGATCAATCAGGGAGCGGCAATTTTAAGGTTTGCCCGTGCATTAAAGGTGCAGATGGCTCCAAGCGAGGCATAGTACCAGGAGGCAGGTGCCTGGCTTTCACGCCGAAAGTCGGCGCGTGGAGCAATACGTTCCGTGCGGCAGTACGCCAAAGCAAGTGCAGCAAAACCGGCCGCAACGGTATGGTTACTAGGCCGACCAGGGGCTATGCTCCTTACGCTTCGCGCGGTTTGTACTGGCACGCCGGAGAAAGCGTACCCTCAGGGGCATCACGTGCGCGGGGATTCGGACCCATCGCGGACCAGGATGTTTTCGATCCTGGAGGGCAGCAGCTTTTGAATTCTCGCCCCGTGGCGGCACCAGGCGCATGAGCTGAGTGACCGTTAGTCGTTAACCGTGTTCGTTGATAACACATCACGGCTCGAATGCACACAGGGACACTCGGTGCGACCAAGGAGGCTCACGCGGCCACTTGCGGACCTCATACGAGTGCTTCAGTTGCAAGTGTCTGTGTGTATGAGTGCTTATTCGCGAGCAGGACGGGGCTGTGCATGCAGGTTTAACTGGTCGCGGCGCGACAGCGTGACCTTCTGTCAAGGCGCTGTACGGGAATGTGTGAAACGCGTACGCACGTGTGTGGCACTGACTGTAAGCACAGCCAATGGACCGGGACACCCGTACTACGACCACAGCATGCATGAAACGTTTTTACTTTTGAAGTGCGTGCTTAGTTTCGTTTTTGGGTTCGTTGTGGGTAAGCCACTAGCCCTCTTTTTGTGTTTGTTTTTATTCATCTAAGCGTGCTGCAACCCTTAGATGAATTTTGAGGGGGGCGTGTAGAGGGCTAGCATGCGCCATGTGTGTTTATTCCCCCTCCCGCCCCTCCTTTCTTTGCGGCTAAGGGAGGTGAACTGTGGTTACGCGCGGTCTCATTAGGAGCACCCATCTGTCTGTCCAGTTGGTTCATTTTTATACTTAAAACAGTGCGCAGGGACAGGACACAGTGCCTTGTCTGTGTGTTTCTCGACTGTATCTTTCTGTCGCCTTTCGTGTCGCCGCTGCCGGAGTTCCCCAGCGGGAGGCAGCAAGTGGTGCGCAAAGCAGGCAGCAGCTAGAAGCAGCTAGCAGCGGCCAGGGAGGGGGCGGTCGGCTCACCCAAGCCTCCCATTGTCCCCTTTTGGGGAAGGACGCGTGTTCCTCGCCGGGACCGCTTGGTGCCAGTGCACAAAGAACCAAAAGCATAAAAAGGTCAAGCCGCCGTTTCATCTTACGCCGACAGTGCACCGCGGCTTCACAAACACCACTTGCGGCCCAATTAAGTTTCGGACGCTTCGTTCGGAGGTTCGACCGCTTTTCTTTTGAGAAGAGAACACTGCCGAACGAAGCGGGGTCCGGTGCGTCCGGATGAATGGGAGCTGTGGGCGGCGGTGCAGCTGGCTGGCGTCCGGGATAGCCCCGAGGCTCGACGACAACGCGGGCTCAAGAAACGGGCCGCGCGCAGAAGACGCCGCCGCACAGGACGAGCACTGCCACCTGCTTAATTGGGGACAGTGGCGGCCGCTTGACTTATGTCGCCGCCCCGACCCCGGAGGACAACTGGTGGCTTCGGCAGTCCATTGTGATCCGACTCTTATCGGAAAGTGGATCTGCGCTCCCGGGCGATGTTTGCGACAGTCGCAGCTGGGTTGGGGCCGACAATTTCCCTAGTGCCGGGAAGCGTCAAGGTCACGGGGACTGGGGAGACAAACGTACCCGTGGCAGTGTTTTGACATGTTGTTCTTATGTGTTTTGCTTTTTCTTTCCATAGGGGAGAGAGTTTGTTTACTACGGTGGAAGTGTGGGGCGGGGCACGTAACCCGGGGGGCCAATCCGTATGTGTGTGAATTCTCGGAATGTACGGTGTTTTAAGGGAAAATGATGCCCTTTTTACAATATGTACATTTGAGAGAGAGTTATGTGCCTTAAGGAAGTTGGAGGGAGGACCACGCGGCTAAAAACCAATCGTGTTAAGGGTTTGACACGATTGGGTGCTGATGAATGTGGGCCGGGCCCATGTGTCTTTAAAACTGGGTCCCGGAGCCCGGAAGAGAGGTTCTGGGCTACGGAGATAGATGTAACGCATCTTCGGCTATGCCGAGTAGGGGCCTCCCCTAAATGTTAGCCAGTTCCATGTTGTTGTGGTGCTCACTGCTCAACTTGTATATATATGTAAACTATTGTATATAAAGCTTCAATTTATATCCCCTGCAAGTTCTCTGTTGTTTGCAAGTATCATCTCCTATAGACCTTCAGCCTTCAAGTAATAACAAGCCGTCTCCGACGGGGCACCCCTGGTGCAGAAGAAAGAAGAGAAAAAGAACCTATTCGCTTTTGCTATCAGAAGGAAGCAAGAGCGAAACTTTACTTTCTTAATCTCATCTGCCCACCTAACTTCCTGCCGCCCCCTGCTACGTTTGCCTTCTCTTGGAATCCACTCGCTCGCCTTTAATTAAGTACCACCGGTTATCTTGCCTTCGCATTACATGCCCTGCCCAAGCCCATTTCTTTATCTTGATTTCGACTAGGATGTCATTAACCCGCGTTTCTTCCCTCACCCACTCCGCCCGCTTCTGTTCTCTTAACGTTACACCTATCACTTTGCATTGCTCGCTGTGTTGTCCTTAACTTAAGCTGAACTCTATTTCGGATCTTGGATGCGGATCATGAGAGGGAAATAACGAGAAGAATAGGAACGGGGTGGAGTGCATATGGCAGGTTCTCACACATCATGAATAGCAGTTTGCCAATATCTCTCAAGAAAAGAGTCTACCTTACCGGTACTCACCTATGGGGTAGAAATATGGAGGCTCTCTTGAATACGTACCGGCTGGCCCAGCGTTATAGAACGGGTGCCGAGATGGTGTACATGTGTTTTTAAACTACATTTTTTTCTCTCAAATAAAAAATACAAAAATAAGAAAATGGAGAGCGGATGCACTGAGAGAGAGGGTCAAAGCGGGGAGCTGATAGTCGGCCTATGATGCCGGTTCCTGGGTTTCGGAGTTTCCAGGTCTAAGAAGGCAGTGACGTAGCATTTAGAAAACGCGTCGCCTCCTCCCGGCTCATCTTCGAGTCCTCTGCTATTGCGCTGGAGCTGGGCGCTGAATTCCGCCATCAACAAATATATTACTTCCAAATTTCAACAAGAGATCAATTTCTTTTCTTTGTCACGTTACATCATTATAGCAAAATACGTGAACTCTTGGAGATATTAAGTTCAGTGGTACGCTCAGTTAAGTTCAGCGGCTAGTGCACAATTTGAGTTTTAAACATTTTTCAAGTTGACATTTGTTTTAGGAGCAACATGCGATAGAGCTTCAATTTCTGCAGCTTTACTATGTTCAAAACGCCCGCTGCTCTGAAACGCGTCGTAAATTATAGTTTTCTCGTCTTAGTGGCCTTTATATTGAGGATTGATTGGTCGGTAGAGTCCATCTCAAGCATAAGTTTTCGATGTCTTTCGTGCGCAGGCGACCCTGAGAATCAAGGCAGAAAAGCGGGGTCTTCAGCCAAAAATCACGGCCAGCACAGGAGACCATCGAAAGAATCTCAAGGAACTCCCATAGCCGCCATCATTACCTTTGCCCTCCTAACGTCCAGTGCTGCTGCCTATGGGCTGTACACGCTCTGGAGTACCAAGGAAACCACCGCGCAGGCCTTCATGGCCGACTTGCCCAATGCCATGTACATGTCGTGCAACTCTTCCGCATGCAGAAGCGCCGTACAAGAAATCCAGGCCTCAGCCGATAGCTCTGTCATGCCGTGCCACGACTTTTACCTTTTCGCCTGCGGCAAGTGGAACACGACATCTAAGTCTTCGCCGCAGTTCTCCTACAACCGATTTCTTGAGCAAGAGTTCTTCGACATGGTGGATGCGAGACTGACAGCAACCAGCGGAGATCCGACCGCTCGAAAGATTGGAAACGTCTACAGCTCCTGCGTTGCCTTTCACGTCAATCGCAGTGCCGACCTAGGTGCCATCTTTAATGCGGCGAAGATAGACGCCGAACGCTGGCTGAGTGCAAGTAACTACTACGTGCTATTTGAAATGATCGTCGAGAGCATCCTGACCAATCACCAGAAGTCCATCCTATCAATCGTGTATCACCGCAACGGTACGGTAGACATCAGGATCGGCACAGGCATCGACGCCGAGTCCCTGTTCTCCCTCCGACAAGTCATGATGAAGGAGGCTGAGAACCTTCCTGGCAACGACTGGTACCGCGCCCAGAAGGAAAACATTAACGCTCTGAATGACGGCATCGTGGAAATCGTACGAAAATACTTTGGCATCCACAATCCTTTGTTGTCCGTAAAGCCTGAGCGCTTTGACAAGGACCCCATAGCACGCTGGTTTGCGCAGCCACTCGTTAAGCACGCGAAGAGCACGTACAAACCAGCGCCGATACAGATTCGCTACCCGGACGATTCCTCCATGCTTCAACTGTTGACATGGATCCAGAAATTCGATATCAAGGTTGCAGCTCTGTACGCACTGTACGTCCCGTTCGCGGTGTTCATCAACTTCGAACGAGAGACAGTGGTCCTAAGGGGTCACAGCGTGCGCTCCGAAGTCCGTTCCGTGTGCGCTAACTTTGTGCACTTGCTCTTCAAGGACAACTTGCACTCGGTAATAGCGGCTTCGACGGGCGCTTCCCAAGCCCTACCTAGGATCAATGCAATGTGGAGACGACTTCAAGAGGTCAGCCCGAGGCACCCGGATGCAGGGGGACTGAGGCTGAAAGAAGACCCCGTTCCTCGTAATGCCACGATCGTGCTCCATGGTATGTTTTTTTCCTTTTGTGCCTGAACGTAAAATAATGCCTCCTGTAACTCAGGGAGTAAATTAGGCTTGACAAAGATATTCCGGACGCCAAGTGCAGGTTGTCCATTATGGCGTGTATTCCTGGTGTTTCACCAAAGGTGTGCTGCTAGTTTAAAGTTCTTGCCGCTGGGCTTGTTGGTGTGTATTCTTGAAAGACGTTTGAGCGAAAATGGCAACACGGACGAATAAGCGAACAGGAAAGAGCGCTCGTCCTATTCCCTTACTCAATCGTGTTGGTGTTTTGCGCTGTCGTGCTTGTTTGAAAACTGGACTTTTTCAGCTAGAAGAGCGCTTTTTCTGGCACAGTATTGTCAGTGGTGTAGCGCTGGTTAAACAATATTGAATAGGTGACACTTAAGGATTACTATTAGTCTCCTTATGTACTGAGAGGCGTCTAGCCACAGTACGTAATATCCATACAGGCTACACGCTGTGGCCCACAAATTTTGGCTACATCGCACCAAATTACATGTGCTTTCGAGAAGATTGCATGCGTAGGAATATCCCAGTTGCATGTAACTCGTCAAAATAGCCAAAATGTCTTGGGCCACAGCACGGATTCTGACTGCTTTTTCCAAGTTCTAGAAACTTATATAATACATATGATGGGCTACATGCCTTTCAGTAAATAAATAACCAAACAGCAATAGTTGCAAAGTTAAATACTGAAGATTAGTTAAAGTGCCTACTAGTAGTAGGTCTTAGCTGTATGGTGATGCGCTACAACTCTGAACATGCTAATACGAAAAAGCGCTCTTCTAACAAATAAAGCCTATCCTTTTATAAATTAGAGAACATCTAGGGTGAAACACCCGGTGCATAAAAACGAGCCGCTATATTAAAACAGTTCGTTACGTCCCTTACCACCTTTTTATGTTTTATATCTCTTCGCGCCGTTGGAAAAAAGGGTCTCGGTTAGTGTTGTGGAACCGGATATTCGGTAGAAATCGCAGTGCCTGCTATCATGAAGATGCGAGCAAATACCATGCTCTTCTTCAATTTCTTGAATGTAGTACTAGTCATTGGGTCGAAAGCGCAACGCAGAGAGCGCAAGCCTCCGAACCAAATCAGTTAAGCAAAATGCCCAACAGGTCGCAGCACTTGTCGAAACTTTTCGACAACTTGTTGAAAAACACCCGAAAATTGTGTTTACTATAATATATGTTTCATTATGCATTCAGTGTCAACGCACGTGACACCAAGCGCATGGACTTAAGCATCGCTTCATTTACTTAAGCCAAGCTTTCCGATCCCAATATGATAGCGTTATCTTGACCATACAGGAATCTAGACCGGTACTCTACGTCAAACCTCATAATAATAGGGGTGTTGGGGGTGAAAACATGTATTTGGAAGGAACAGGAGGTATGTTTGGATCAGACCGTAAGGGACCGATCCTTACAAGCACTAGATGGAGGTCCCTAGTTTGGGACCCCAGTGGCGATGGCCGACGCCCGGGCGCGCCCGACTAAGGTTTGTTCAGCCTGTAAGTCGTGGCAGCCGAGCAGGGTCGCCTCCCAGTCCTCCCGGGTTGGGTTGGGGATTGGAGGGGTAGACCCACGTGAAAGCTTTGGTTTTGCTTTGGAATAATTTTACCCGCTACGTTTCTAGTGAACAGATATCCAGACGTCAAATAAAATTCTCTGTTCTTCGTAATGCGAGCAGTCATCCCTTATGTTTTTGTTTCCTCTCAGGTGAATAATATATAATTAGTAATTCGTTTCCCCCAATGGTACCAGCGGGATATTGGGTGTACGCTGCGTCTATAACATTCTCTGTCAGTATTCTAGCGTGTTTGCGGCCACTCTGGGTGACGCAGATATTACGGACAATTCATCCGAAATGGCAGAAGCGATTTAGGGCCTCCTCAAGCTTTCAATCGGTTTCTTTGCCTGAAGGACATTTGTAGGTGTGTGCAATCTTTTCGAGCACCTCTCGTTTTCGTTGAGTGCACCTCTCCTTTTAGTCTTACATAAATTGTTTTTGCTATTGAACACTAGGAGGAGGAGGAAAGAGACTTTAATGGATAATGGAGAGGTCTGCCTGGTTATAGGCTTGAGCATGCTACTCCAGATGAGGATGAAAGAAAAGAGTGAAAAAAAAAATGTGACATCAAACATACTCAACACTCACGCACTCACGCACTCTCACACACACAATGAGTATCAAAGTATGTCCACTAAAACCGTGTCCCTTAGATGACTATCAAAGTATGTCCACTAAATCCGTGTCCCTTAGAAAAACTAAGAAAGCTTTTGTCCCTCGCTCAGCCGAAGTCGCATCAGTCCAGGGTCCAAGGACATGCTCCAGGTGCACGGGGTCGTCCTGACGATGTCCTAAAGCACCTAACAGTGCCTTGCTATGAGTATTAAAGATTTGGCAGTGGCATATCAAGTGTCGAATATCTTCGCGCACACCACATGTCGGGCACAGAGGGCTACTTGATACACCAGTTTTATAAAGATAGAATTTAGTAAAGGCAACGTCCAGACGAATTCGGTGCAGGCAATTACAGTCACGTCTATTTAAATTCCGGGGCATGCGGAATTCACAAACGGGGTCAATGCGATAGAGGGGCCTGTATTGACGCCGCCGATCACACCACAAAGAGCGTTGCGTCTGCTAGGCTTTAGTAGCGAGAAGTCTCGCGCCATCACTACGAGAAAAGGGTATAGTGCCTGCAAGATTACTAATGGTGTAATAATTCGCGGCGCTATGTAATAGGCTAGAGAGGAAGGCTGCCGAGAAGGTTGCCATAGAGAGTGTACGAGTGGCGTCATCTGTTGTCCTCACCTATAGACAGAAACTAGTTTTATGCTGAATACCGGGCCTACATCCCCAGGAAGGTGTAATGTGATACCTCGGGAACGTTTTTGCGATATCTTACTAAAGTGTATTGTGATTTTTGGTGGAGCGACAGAATGCAGACTACTTATTGGAACCTTCTGAACTCTTCTTGCAGGACACTTCGACGACCCCAAAAAAATGCCTGAGGGAGCGCTGGAAGGCGAGTATGGCGGCGACTTTGTACTTAACTTGATTAGTTACACGCGAAACACTGGCGTCCTGGTCCCCGTCGAGCCAGCCAACAGCTGGTCTTCGGATGAACTAGAACCCAAGCTATTCCGGCCTCCTTACTTCTACCCGGATGCAACGGAGCCGTTCCTCAACTACGCTACCGTCGGCATTAAGGTGGCCAGAGAACTGTTCGTGCGGAGTGTTCCAAAGGAGGCCCTCACGTCGACCGAGGTCATGTCCTGCTTCGCAACGTTCGCGCTAAGCCACATGAACCTGGCCATCCAAGGGCTGCACTGGACCCGTTACGCGGGACTGACCTGGGCGATTGAGGCTGCTCTCGACGCGGCTCTGGGCGCTCCCAGACACGGCAGGTCTGCGCACCTGGAGAGATTCATGTTTCTACGTTTCGCACATGCCTACTGCGGCGAACCACCGGCGTCTAGGAAGCCTCTCGTCTATGTCGTGCGCTCGTCCAAGACGTTCGCCAAAGCGTTTCAATGCACGAAGCCACCGTTCCCCAACTGTGGAGTTTATGGCGATATGGCGCGCGCTTCCAAGGTGTAGTCTTCCTAAGACTCGGAGCGTTTTGTTTTGTCTCTGTTTTTACACCTTTTACCTACTTTTGTGTTTTCTTTTTTTTTATAATAATTGAGCTGGCGATAATAGCTGAAGAGGTTACTAAGCAAATTTTTTTGCAATGAAGGCACATATTTTTTTATGCACACAGACCTTGTTAACACCTGCAAGATGCATTACGTGAGAGACACTCCGTTGTGCTTCAGCATACCGAGAATCGTGTTCGTAACGGACCTCCAAGCGCTAAACACGGAATGCGCTTGCCGAAAATATCGTCGCCATTTAGGAAGACTGATTTTCGTGGCCAGACACCACGCTTCGTTTCTCGACGATGCGCACACTACGCTATTCACGCATAATGACGTAATCAATAGTCCTCAGAGGGGAGAACAGGAATCTTGGCTGCGGAAAGCCTACAATATATCAACGTGAGTATCAAAGTAAACTTACTGCACAGGACAAGCTTCTTCCTAACTGGAAGAATTTGGTCAAAAGATGTTCCTGCGGTGGCGTACCCGGTGCTGTTGATGCTGTTCATCCGACAGCGCGTGTTTACTAGGCAGCGCCGCAGTCAACGGCGCAAGCACGCCGAAGGGACAGGCTATTTGCAGTATTCTCTTTTACGCTTGCGGTAGTACACATTACACGCCGCTTTCATCTGGAGACGATGTTTGGTTGGTGCGTGTGTTCCGATTCACGTACGGCTGGATTGTGTCACATTCACGATCCTGCCGAATTCGGCAGATGACTTCAGCTGATTCGACGTTTTCGAGTCTGAAGTGGCCACCGATTTACGCGTCCCGCGCCTCCTCCGGTTTGGCCCGTATAGAAGTAGGACCGCCTACAGCGGCATGATCTGCGCACGGCTTTGAAATAACACCTGGCTGCTGCACCGCCACCATCACTGATGCTCAAGTGGCAAACGAAACATTGAGTCCAGCCTCTCGCGACCTTCTCATTGAGTAGCATAAGAAGCCTAATCATCCAAGGAGATGCGAAGTGCGCCCGTGCCGTTGCTGTGACAGTCCACTGAAGCCTGTTGCGGGAGAGCTTTTCGGCCTAACTCGCCTAGACCCTTTATCGTATACACAAACATTTTTCTTTAATCTACTCTTCAGCTTTAAAGCTCTTGTAGGTTGTTATATTTTCTTGGATATCTATTTCTTGCTCACGAACATTTGGTTTGCAGATCATATTTGCGCATATTGCTGTGCTGCTCAAGCTACACCAATCACTGTTTTCTCACAAGCTATATTTCTAAGGCAGTTCCATGATCATTACCAGCTTGACTACGCCCACTGCATTGCAAACGCCTCTTCCATGTCTCTCAATCTTATCCGCCCACGATGGATTATAGTATAGTAAAGCTGCTGTAGACAGCAAATACCGAAACAACACCTGGCGTCGTGAAGGTTGCCGCATTCCTCAAGAGTAACGGCTAACAAAGCGTCAAAGACGTCGCAGACCAAGACAACTACGCTCGCCGGAACCTAAGAGCAACAACGACCTAACCAGTTATTCATTCGGGAATTTGCTAAAGATGCTGAACGCATTGCCTTCGGTCCCGCCGGGCCCGACTCCAACGGACCATTGTCTGTCCTGGTTGCATCAGGTTCCTAGCCCCTTGAGTGCGATTCTGGGAATAAGGTACATTCTAAATGCATCTTGTTAAGATTGGATGACCACATAGCGTTATTTCTCCTAGAGCATGAAGAAAGCTATCTCTGTGGAATGAATAGAAGGGAATGGGTGCTGCATAGGTAGTAAAGCTCGAGGTGAGGACCACGACCGGCTTTATAGATAGCGATCTCCTCATTAGCAGCTGCACCAGTACCAAGTATTAGTTTTATGAAGCTAACACTAGATGCCATGATAGCGAAAAAGCATGTGGTTTGTGAACGAAGCGTCTGGGTGACACGTGTAGGCTTGGGTAAGCAACCAGTATACATAAGTCCCCCGCCGTATTCTATTCCAACTACGAAATAATTTGAGAGGGAATTTCCTCCTGTTGCTGTTTCGGTCCCGATTCCAACTGCCGAGCAATGCCCGCGCGTGTAAGATGTCTTTAGGTCACATCAGGTATAAAAAAAGCAGTAATATATTCACTTTTCTACAACAAAATTTTGATTGCTTAACGTCGGCGCTTGGCACTTGAACTGTAAGTGCTATGAAATTCATTCCCTACAGTTAATGACGTTCTTCGTGTACTCAAGATACCCCCCTCACAACGGCGGTGGCATAACTCCTTGAGCACCCACCTTATACCCGGAGGTGCGGGGTTCGATTCCCCAAGCGCCACCTGGTACCCACCATAGATATCTGAGGTACGAACTTCCCCCTTTCAAAGTGCTTGAAAATGGATGTATGACACTGCATTATCTACACAAAAGTGCCTTGTTACAGGGTTCCATTTGGCCAAAGATGTCCTTCCGTTATTAGCGGTCATCTTCGTCATCATAACGACGCACTCCAGAAAACCGTCCAGAAAATCAAGATTATATTGTCTTTTCTGTTGTACAGCTAGTGAGTGTCAATTATAATGTGAAAATTTTGCTACGTCAAATAACAGCAGCTGTGGCCTAGTCGATTGAGCATCCGCCTCCCATACGGAAGGTGCAGGGCTCGATTCCCAGAGTTTCCGGGTACCCAGCAGTGATGCATTGAGTGGAAGCTTTTTCCTGACAGTTGTTCGGCTTCTTTAGTGTGAAATGAATGAGAAATGGGGCTTTGACCCCACCTCGTGCAGAGGAGAAAACCTTGTTCCACGGCGCTGTTCGGCCACAGATGCCATTGATCCATAAAAATCCATCATCACGTCAAAGAAAGGACAAAATTGTCATTAAAAAAAACGCTTTATTTGCGTCTCTTTATCTGATGCCTGCTAGTCTTCCTGAGAGCCGTAAGCTTGGCGCACCTCACAGTGAACGTTTAACAGCTCATCAGTTGAATTTCACATTACAGCGCTCTGTTTTTAAGTTTACAGCGTTTATGTGTCATTCAAATGGTGACTGAGAAGAGAATCTTCGGCGAAGAAAGGCTGAAGGTCGAAATTTCACCTTTTTCGCACATGTGAACATGTCCAAAGGCTGGCGTGCTTTTTATGACTTCACTGCACACAAATATTGCCGCAACACCGTCGCACAGACGCACACCTAGCCTTTCAGACCGTAGCCACCGTACTTCAAGCCACCTCCATAGCCGAGTCCACCACCGTATTCGAGCGCTCCTCCGAAGCCAAGTTCGCCGCCGTATCCTCCGAGTCCGCTGTGGGCGACTATGGCGCCTCCTCCGTGCACCTTGTCCACGTGATGTATCGTCCTGATGACGAATACAGGCCCGGCTACTGCCCTCGAGAAGCCGGGACCACCGCGCAGGAGCGTCACGCTGCTGCCGACTCCAACACCTCCGGCGCCGATGCCACCACCAATGCCTAGGCCACCTCCATAGCCCAGACCGTAGCCTCCTCCATAGGCTCCCAGACCACCGGCCATGGCGCAAGCCGCCAGTGCAAGACCAATAACTGAGCCTACCTGTGATGGTCGCAGAACGATGAAGCAAAGTCGTCAAATACATGAAGGGACCGAAGAAGCTTGCGTAAAAAGCGCGAAGGTAGAGCAGGTTTTGCTTAATTCTGAAGCACTCGAACACACTATGACTTGCATACCCTAATATGAGATTGTATTTTCTTGGCGATGCAATTTGTGCGCCCAGACAGAGGGAGTTTGTGCCTGCGACTGCCTTTTGAAGAGGCTAGGTTTTCATGGCGTGGATCGTAGCGCATTCTTAATCGCGAATGCAGATACGGTCTCCGCCACTACGTTGCAGTTAGTGCTGAACACGACTGTACTCAAGAGGTATGCTGTTAGCATACCGTATAAATGGCCTGTGTCGTTGCAGTGCATGTGTGCTATATGCGATGCTCCACGAGATTAGCTCCTCATAGGATGTTTCTCCACGTAAAGATTTAATTTCAAATATAACGAATTGGGGGAGCATAGTACCGAGCGCTTCCCGCTTGCCTAAAGTCAAGTTATTCGGATACGATACCTTACACCGTTTAGGTTAACTAAGCGTATGCCAGGTTATGAATCATGGGGGCGCCTTGGTGTAAAGGACACGACTTTTGCTGAGAATACATTTACCTACACACCTAACACACAAAACACATCTGTAGACCCGAGCATAATAGGAAGAACATATTTTCACAGGCAATAATGGCTTCCTAAACTTTGTTCTACGAGTAAGCTGCTCTTATTTCCGAGAGTCTACAGGAGACGTACCTGAGCGCTCATGATGATGCTGTTCTGCGCTGCGGTACTGTGAGACTGCAGTGTTCTGGCCATGGCGATGGCTCTTTTTATACCCCTTTCCTGTTCCACGTTTCTTCGGTGTCGCTGCGCCATCGGGACGTATCCGCTAACGAAACAACGCAATTCGTCCCGCTTTTGTGCTGTTGGCGTGGAGTAGACTGAACTCAAATTAACGTGCTTTCCCAACGCATAACACCACGCTGGATAAGAATGCGCGGAGAATGCGCGGAATGCTGAGTAGATTACTGATTCTAGAACGATGGGAAGCCGGGCTTCCAAGAATGGTCTGCACGGCTTATTACTTGTCTGCCGTGCTGCCGCCGTGCACGGCACAGCGAAGTGAAACGAGGCGATAAAAAGCAATGAAAAACGGCCCCATTTGTTACACAGCTTGGCTGTTGTGCTCTTTATGAATGAGCATTTTCTTTACCTTTTCTCCACGTTCAAATTCTTGAAAGAATTGTACAAAACATCTGCCGTCGCTGCGGTTTTCGATATACTATTATATGCTATTACCATGGCGCCCTGATGGTGCAAGGCGCGGCTATTGATCACGATGCCGAAAGAATGGCAACTACTTCTCCGCTCTTTGAAATGGCGCACTAAATCAGCCTCTAGGGTTCTGTATAGAGCGGCTTTCGAGGAAATGAAAGGCGTTTACACTTTAATTCACCATTAAAATTAGCTGCCTACAGCTTCCCACAAGCTGGTGACTGCGAAAGACAGTGCACGACGTCTACTCATGAATAAATGCTTAGCTTTGGCAGCGGGCTTTTGCTGTTGTTTTTTGTTAATTAGAGTACTGAACGTTCTACCAAGGCTGTACTTGCTTCAATTCAAGATTCCTTACTTTGCTCCGGAAAACTTTACAACGAGGATTCATTGGAAGGAAAATATTCTTTTCCCTTCCACGTTTCTAGTTTGTTCATTATGAGTTAGTTCACAGCAGAAAGGCGATTAGTATCAAAAAGTGCATGCGTATTCTCATTCGGCGCAAAAAAAAGAAATGGTTTCGACCCTGTCACTGCATTCCAATTTTTGACGTAGTAAGGTCATAAATGCTCAAGCGAACTACGCGAGCAAAATACTGAAGGCCCGACTCACTCAAACTGCGAGAATTACCCGACTCCGCGTTTTCCGCAGCCGTGCTTTTGCCGCTATTTCGTTGGGCGCTCCGAGCATGTCACGAGTGATGCTTAGAAGCAATCGCAACAAAGAAATATCTCTGTTCTGTCGCAGCGCCACGGGAATGAAAGCACGAGAATCTTTTTCAACCGTTTAGTCATGCTTTTGGTCTCTCTGGCAGGTTTGCTCTGTACGAATATTGCCCTTTATTCTGCTGGCCTAATGCCTTTTTTTTGTTCTGCAGTTACTTAGTTGTATAAGGAAATTTCTTCGATATAAATGACGTAGCAGTACGTCGAACTCAGAACACACCATTTACATCACCTTATGAACATGAGGCTATCTGCCATAAGGAGGATGTAGAAGAGGAAAGGCAGGGAGGTTAACCGAAAGAATCTGCCATAAGGGTAGTAGTAGACGCTGCAGCGGTGGAAGCAGTAAGCAGTGGTGGTAAGTAGTAACAGAAATAGTAGCAGTACAATTATTAGTCGTAGTACCGGTAGTATAAGAATTAGTATTCGTATTGGTAGTATAACAATTAGTAGTCGCATGATGTCCGCCGAGAGGTTGAAGGTACTAAGTAAAGCGAGTGCCGTGAGAGGGTTAGAGCTTGCGATTGAGAGCCATTTGGTCTTTGTCTTTCCCGCCGTGGGGGCTGCGAGCATTTCGTTCGAGCAGGTTGGAACTGATCTGCTTGGGCCTTTTGTCAAATCTCCAAATCGCAATCGTTGGATCGTGATATGTGCGGACCACGGTGGAAGAAACGTGGTGCGGACTACTTTACACCGTTATACGTGAAAGGGCCGCTCTACCATCGGCTGTCGCGAATAAAGTGTCGCTATTTCTTGTGACCTCTGTCCTCTTACGGCATGGATCACGGCGAGTCGCAATCATTGACCAAGTCCGGCAATTCATGGCCGATATCTTTGAATAGCTGCGACGTTTTGCACAGTTACCTACAGGCACACGATGCCATATAAACCACAGACAAACGGTTTTAAGGAACCCATCAACATGCTTGCCATGTATGTCGACTCTGACCATAAGAACTGGGACACCATTCTGCCCTTCATCACATACGCCTTCAATACCGCATCTCAAGAAACGACTGGACGCAGTTCATTCTACCTCCTGTACGCTCGCCCACCGCGCTACACCCTGGACACCATCCTACGATTTTCTGGCGGTGACAACCTTTGTATCGCCAAGATCCTGTCTTTAGCTGAAGAAGCTCGTCGGATTGCCCGTCTGCGATCCGTTGATTCACCGGAGCGCTTCAAGGAGCGCTACGATAGCCACTGTCAGCATGTTATCTACGCTACGGGCGATATGGTCTGTCTTTGGCGCCCAGTCATGCGCCGCAGCTTGCAGCTTGCACCAGAAGCTACTGGCGCTCCACGATGGCCCTTACGTGGTTGTGGCGAGAATTAGTGATATCAGATAGCGCTCCTCTGCGTAACTGGTCGCCCTACCGTGAAAACTGAACTATCACGTGTCGCTTGTCTAAAACCTTGCCACTCTCGGGACAAAACATACGCGTAACTCGCCCGGCGATCTTCGGCTGCGCAGGGGGTAAATCGCACGGATGAGCGGAGACGCAGTAGTAGAAGTGAAAAACAGGTGAAAGGAAGCTCGATAGACTGGACGCTATCGGGAGCTGACTTGGTACCCCTCGCGCACTGTGGAAGATACATGGGTGAGTACACAGTGGCCCGCGCCGCTCTCAGATAAAGTCCCCTAGTTTCCAGAAATGCCGCGAGGTGGCTTTTCGCTCGACGGCCCGGGCTGTAGTGAGAGGCATGTAGCGAGAGGCTTTTCTATGGGCAATGTGCGTTTTGTGAACGCCATTTTCCGGAAGCTTGTTGATGATGCAAAAAAGAAAACACTTTTGCCGCTTTGTTTCTGTACCGCTTGTTGCCAACTGCAGTTTTGTGAAGCAGCGTCTTCGCACTGGTTTAGTTGAAGGCGAAGAAGGTGATAGTTCTGGCGTGTTTTGTGAACCTCTTATACGAATGAGTTCCGGCGCCTGCATCATAACCGAGCATGTAACCATCGCTCGTCTTTTTTTGCTCTCTTGACCTTTGGCTCATTGGTTCGTGCGTTAGTTGGCCCGTTCATTCGTTCACCTGCTGAGCGCCCTGCTCGTTCCTTCGCTAGTTAGCTCGTTAGTTCGTTCCTTTAATCATTGTAGCATTTACTATAGCTTTCGTGAGCGCCGCTCGTTCGTACTTCCATGCACTTGCTTATTACAGCGTTTGTTTACTCAGTTGCTTGCTTGCTCTTGATTTGTCCACTCATTTGGACGTGTTTTGTTCGACTTTCTTCCGATAGCGCACTCAAGCGCGCACATGTTTTACGGTATATTTTTAGCAGTCCTCTTGCTTTAATTTACGCTAACTAAAAGTGCAACAATTATGTTTCCAGAGCGCCTGCTGTAAAATAACCATGTCTCATTTCTCGGGTTATATGCTCCTCACTCCACCACACTTCAACATCAAGCGCAACATTAAAGTTTTCCTCGCTGCGCTGTAAGGCGTAAGGAATGACCGTCGTGCTGAAACCACGAGCCGTGGACTTCACTTAACGGGATCTCGAACATTAACTCGCTGACAGCACGACTTAGAATGCTCACCGCGTATGACTTTGCTGTTAGATTTCCTTCCAGGCAGACGGCCCCAATATTCGATTTGAGTAAATGCCACACCAGAAATTCACTGACCACCGGTCTTGGTAGTGGTGTTCCGGAGCCAGTGCGGGTTCTGATCAGACCAGTAGGGGGCATTGTGTACATACATTGACTTTCTATTGTCACAAAAGTGGGCCTCGTCCGTCCGCAGAACTTTTCTAGATGTCTTGAGTCTTCGTGACATTTGATCAACGATTAGCTGCTGAATTCACACCGCTTTTTATAATCGTCTTCACTGAGATCCTGATGCAGAGATATATGGTAAGGGTAAAAACTATGCTTCTTGAGCCCTCTCCAGACTGAATAGCAGGAGGATCCAACGGCCTCGGCGATTGGACGGATGCTGTCCTTGTGGTATGCACGAACGCAGGCTAGAACATTTATCTCGAATTCTTCACTAATTGGCACCCTTTGCCTTCCTTGAATAAAGCACAGATCCTGTGGTCCGGAACAGTTTGTGCATTTTATCAAGCATCGTATGTGAAGGAATCGGGCGACCAGGATTCTCGGATGCGTAGAGTCTTGAGACGAGGCGAGCGTTGCCATTCGTTTTTGTACAGGCGACGAAGATCTGCACCTTCTTGGTCAACGAGTATCGCGGTTGCACCTGCCCTGCCAATGCTCTTTCAGAGTTGATATGTATAGTATTACAGTAGCCTTGTACTATCGGGGACAAAAATGGTATACTCCACGCGGCGGGCATAGAGTAACATAAAAGTAAAGAGCGGACACTCGGGCCCTTTCGCGGCCGAGTTCGGCGCTTCCCCGTTTCCGCCAGATGGCACTGAACGTGCAAATAAAAAAAGGAAAAAGAGTATGGTCTTGGCATATCTTGGCTTGCAGTGACGTGCGCTGCGCGCCTACGGCCGCAGTTACGTCAGCAACAGCGGCGTCTTTTAAGTGCGTCAAGCCAACGCGCAAGCACGCCCAGGCGGCAGTGTGCGACGGACCGACGGTGTGAGCGGCTGTATTTTTTTGCGGCGTCTGCAAGCTTCGTGGGCCCGTCCGTTTTGTGTACTGCTGTGGTGCTGCGACGGTTGTTTCTTCCACCCCGTGAACTGTCCAACAAGAAGCTGCAGCTGTCGGCCTTAAAGGCGGCGGCGGCGGCTCTTCCTAAGCACTTCCAAAGAGGCAACAAAGCTGCGTCAAGGGCAGATGCCCACCACCAGGTTTTGACAGTAGAGCCTCCAAGATTCCTGTTTATGCCTATCATCTCTGAGGCCAGTGCGTTTCCCCGGGTCCGCTAGGTGCGCTGTGCACAAAAGTCGGCCGCTGGGGCCTACGGGAGTGTCCGCTCTTTACTTCTATATTACTCTATGCGGCGGGTGCCGGAGCAACGAAAAACTGCATTGCAACGCCATCTACAGGCGCCATCTCGGACCCACATAGCCAATCCGTGACCTTTATTATCAGCAGGCATGTTGCTCGGTTCGTTTCAATGTTTCAAAAATGCGCTGCTTCCACGACAAGTTAGCCACACGCACGCGGTCATTGGATCGCATCATGACTGTGCGAGCGCCCGCCATCAAGCCCGTATCTCGAACGCGCGTTGAAAAAAAGAAGACACAAAATGTAAAGACGGCCACCAGATTGCTACTGCTGCGGCACCACTCGGCATTTTGGCGAGCAAAAGCACGAAACATTGAAACGAGTCAAGCGACATGCTTGCTGAAAATAAAGGTCACAAATTTGCTGTCTGGGTCCGAGATGTCGCCTGCAGATGGCGTTGAAACGCAGTTTTCCGTTGCTCCGGCTCCGGTTGCGTGGAGTATTACCACTTTTGTCCCCGATAGTACGTTCTGTTAACAGAATTGACAGCTGGCAGCGGGCCAGTAGACATTCCGGTGAAAAATAGTAAGTGGCGAGCCGATAAGCCACCTGTCCTTTCTTGTCCGAGCCAAAGGGGAAAGGGAAACCTGCCGCGCTCTCACCGCGCTGCTTTTGCGAAGCCGCCGACGGCATGAAGCGTGACTCTAAGTTCAGTGCCAGGACGAAAAAAGAGCGCGTGCTGCTCACGGAGGCAGTGACTATGCGCTCTTCTTGAGCGCCTGCCTGCCGCAGTCGGAGCTAGCCTTGGTGCTGCCGGTTGTCGTCGTCATTTCGTCAGTCTCTTACGCTGTATCACAGGCAAGATTTCCGGCGCACTCTGAGCGTTCAGTTGCCGAATCAGATCCGAAAAGTTTGAAAATCAATCGACAATTTCTCAGTACCTGTGGCACTTAGGAACATGGTGCAAACTGTATTAGCTTTTAATCTTTACAGTCTTCAATATTGCCATTGCAATATTACTATAAAGTAAAGAGTTAAATTGATCTTTACAGTCATTAATACTGCCATTGCAATATTAGCATAGAGTGAAGAGTTAAAAAGATAATCAGCGAAATTTGGCTAATCAGGTAAATAAATTTGACCGCTATGTCCTTATCGTGTGTTTGCCGAGCCGAATATACAGGGTCTGTTCTGAAAGTAGTAGGACTGGTTTTTTCCTGGGCGAACGGGCGGACGAGAGGTGGTCTGCGCGTGCAGGATCGTTGAAGGGGGATATCGGGAATGCTGGGGAAAATCGGCAGTCGGCTCTCGGCCGTTGCAGAAAGCCGGTCGCTTGTACTGTGAACCCCTGTCGAAACGTCTCGTCACGCAGAATCATGGAGCGGTTACTCGATCAGCGATACGCGATCAAATTTTGTGTAAAGCTTGGTAAAACGGACAAAGGGACTCGCGACATGATTAAGGAGGCCTACAGTGACGCTGCCATCGGTAGACCAGATGTTTTTTGAGTGGCGCAAGCTGCTCCGTGAAGGTAAGGAAAAAGTGGATGACGACGACTGCTCCAGACACCCTTCGACCAGCAAGACCAACGAAAATGTGCAGCGAGTGAAACATTTACTGAACAGTGATCATAGGTGAGTATCAGAATGATTGCTGATGGCTTGAGCATTACTCAAACCCAAGTTTTTGGGATCGTGACAGAAAACTTATCCATGAGGAAAGCGTGCGCGAAGTTGGTGCCGAGAGTGTTGTCAGAGGAGGAAAAGGCCCTCATTCATCATCTGAATGAGGACCCCGAATTTTTGTCCAGCACAAGGCGGCAACGCTGCCTCAGCCCCCCTAATGCCTCTACTTGGCCCCGCCAGACTTTTTTCTATTCCCGAGAATAAAATCGACGCTCGAGGGGAAACATCAAGGACCGGTAGAGGCGGTTCAACAGGCCGAGACGAGGGAGCTAAACAGCATTCCGGTCCAGGCGGTCCTGGAGTAGTACGAAAACTGTAAAACTCATTGGCAGCAGCGTGTAGGTGCGGAAGGGTGCTACCTTGAAAAATTATAATCGTTTGTACTGTTCTCTTGAATAAATTTTGTTTAAAAAAATGAGTCCTACTACTTTCAGAACAGACCATGTACATTCCTTGAAGGCGGTATTCAGGATACTATCAGCGCCTTTTTGTGCTCTTGATCAGCGGAGCAATAATACAGTTATGATTCTGTCGCTTACCGTCAATTCATTATAAGGCAGAAGAAACACACACACACACACACACACACACACACACACACACACACACACACACACACACACACACACACACACACACACACACACACATATATATATATATATATATATGGAAGCACAAGTGAGGAAGTCCATACAGGAGAAGCGCCTACTAGCAACAACAGCGATTTATTTTCGCGCTCAGAAGAAATATGAGGTGTTAAAAACCAAGGAACGAGAAAAGAAAACACCATGGAACAAGACAGAAAAACAAGATGATAAGCCGTTACTATCTAAAAATGAAAATTTATTCCCCAATAGCATGGTTCGCTGACACATCCTCCTGTCTTGGCAATATGGCACACTTCCACTACCTTTCTTGTCCTCTATTCGCGATGCACAAAGATTATCGTATTTCGCTTCATTTGAGCAAGACAGGATTTGTCTTGTTCGCGGTGTTCGTGGTCACCCGCCAGACGCGTGTTCGATCGCCGCTGCGGCGGCTGCATTTCTATAGAAGTGAAGTCCTAGAGACGCCAGAATTCACGTGTAAGACATCATGTGATCGAAATTTTCCGGAGCCCTCCACCACGGCGTCCTTCATAGCCTGAGTCGCTTTTGGGCGTTAAACCTCCTCCCAATCAAATGAATTGTATTATAAGTCTAAAATTTTTTGTAACTAAACACGGTATAAACAATTTGGCTACCGAGCAAATATTTAATATTTTGGGCATTTTTATCGTTCCTTGAGCTGGGTTATCCCGGTCGCGACTGTTGGTGAAGCTTTGAATAGTTAACATTCAATAAGTAACATTCGGGATACTTGATTGACTATTGCTGCGAGATATATATATGTAAGTACATATACAGCACTTCTGAAATGAACAGAGAGCGCGCACCACAGGACGCCGCTGACCAGTAAAGTTTGGTAAAAGTTGTACACCTGTTTGGACCGCTAACAGAAGCACTTATGCACGCAATATGGGCCAGAATTACTCCAGTAAAGAAACGCAAATAGCAAGGAGTAGACGGTAGCAATCGTTCCCTATGCATCCATCGTTAAATTTTCCCAGCCATCAATGAAACCAACTTGCCGGTGATGCAAAAACTGCCTGTAATCGCAACAAAAGATATGCTCGTGCGTACTTGCATGCAAACGCACTTTTTCTTCTGGGAAAAAGAGACTTCTTTAAGTTCATATATGCCCTCATTTCCTGCACACATACCACCAAGTGGCGCCATCTGTTGGCCGTCAGTAGCGAACGCTACTGGCGGCCAACAGGTAGGGAATATTTTCACTTCTGTTGCGAGAAAACAGCAGAGTGCATGAACTGTAGCGCCGAAAGTTCCATTATGAATACCCACTCTTCATTCTCGCTGGAAAATCTGACTTGCAAAGTACTACTTACGTTCACACCGACCAGCTCCGACAGCCATAAAAAATCAGTGCGATATAACATAAAATCAAAGGTCATGTGGCTCTAATTTTTGATGTTCAGTTATTTCTTATTTCTTCACTATATGAGCGAACCAACCTGTTCCGTGATTTGTCCTTACAGACGATGGACTGGCTTTGTATTCTGCGCAATGTTCAATAATCTTTTATCTATATCTCTGCTCGTATTGGTCTGCTATATTATTATTATTTGTATGTCCCTCCTGCTTAGGTCACGCCAAGTCCTGCAGTATTGTATAAGTAAATAATAATCAATAAATGTAGCACTTCACGGCAGCCGCGAAAAGCAGAAACATTTTCACATATTTCCTCTATGGGCTTAAAGTGGCGCGAAAATTATGCATTGCACGGAGAACTCATTCCCTGCAGTGCACGAAGTTCCTTTCTTCGGGTACCCAATTTCCCAAAGCTCACGTTGAACTCGATGACATGACCTCGCCCTGAAGTCGTGTACTGATGTAGTGTCTCATATGGCACAGGCGCTGGCTGATGTTTTGGAGACTAAAAGCTCCCCGGGTCAAAAGCAATGAAAAGGGAGGAGAGAGTTCAAACAAAATCACTTTATTTATGACTCGTGATCAGTAGCCAGCCTAACGTCTTCACATCAGCATGCCTCGCGCACATCACTAAAGTCACTCTTCCATATTACAGACGCAATCCATAACAGAACACTTCCTGCTTAAAGCAGAAGAGACTTTCTGTAGACAATTTATGTCCAAGCAGAGGAGATGGTACAAATTTCACCTTTTGGTCACATATGCCGACGTCCATTTGCCAGCTCATCATCTCCGAAACGACATCACCACACAACAAGCGTTCTCGGCCCACCATCGCACACATTCTTTCACCGTGTCAAGCAGTACCACGCACCTATCCCTTGATACCAACACCTCCATATTTAAGGCCACCTCCCAGTCCTCCCCCGTATCCGAGTCCACCGCCGTAGCCGAGTCCTCCACCGAATCCTAGTCCACCTCCGTAACCTCCCAGTCCACTGTGGGCCACGATGGCACCTCCACGGTTCACCTGGTCCACGTGATGAATAGTCCTGACGACGAAGACGGGTCCAGATACAGCCCTGGAGAAGCCGGGACCACCGCGCAGTAGTGTCACGCTGCTGCCGACACCAACACCTCCACCTCCGTAGCCAAGGCCACCACCATAGCCCAGGTCCCCACCGAAGCCTAGGCCACCTCCGTAGCCACCTCCGTAACCACCTCCGTAGCCTCCCAGACCACCGGCGAAGGCACAAGCCACCAGAGTGAAACCGACGAGGATGGCAATCTGTAACAGTGCAATCCGAAGAAGTGAAACATAATTGTTAGCGACATTTGCTACACAAGATTGTACACTCTGCAGTCTGGCCCTTTAAGGAACAGAGAATGAAGATGAGGTGGGTGTGTCATTCACGAAAGAGAAGCTGCGTGATATTAATAAAAAAAGTGTGCATCAAGCTGTTTAACAAGAGGCTTCTGCTTTCCGCAGAGTGGCTACGAGCTCACCTAAGTGTTACGAAGAGGGAAATGCAGTGCGATCGCTGCCGATACATCGCAGGTACTGCTGAGTATCATCGTACCAGGGAACGCTACGGCGGTGCAAGTCAAGTTTCTCGCTGCGTTATAAGCATGAGAGGTTTTCGTATGCTATGCTTCGGTATTCTTGTGGTGCTGCATATATTCACCTTCACAACTGAAAGCATGCATTGGGGCATTGTATTTATGCACAGCAGAATGATTAATAGCGCTGCCGCCTTAAGAAAAGAAAGATGTCAGCTACAACGTAAAGAAGCGACGTTAGCGCATAGATGATCACTTATTTCTTGTTTAGGCTGGTTGGACCGTAGTCCCTAACGGACTGTGAAGTCAGTGACGATTGAAACACCAATAGTATCTCAAAAGTTTTACGAACATACCAGGCTGTAAGAATATGGAAAACTGAGGCTACGAAGCAGCACCTGGGAAACACGGTGTTTCTTAACCGAGAATATATCTCGAAGAAAAAAATTGGCTGCCTAATCCTGGCAAATGGTGCGCAGTATTAGCTACAGAAACATTTTTTTACCACTCATAAACGCTTCGTTCAAGATTCCTACAACACTTACCAGGCTGTTCATGGCAAAGCTGGTCTACGCTGCAGGTCCGGAGCAGTGTGGTAATGCAGAGCGTTCGACGGCCCTTTTTATACTCCTTGCAGCTTCCAGGTTTCTTGGGCTCTCGTTACGTCATCATGACGTACACGCTAACGAACGCTGGTCATTCGCTGCCCACTTCTGTTGCTAGTAGCAGGAAAAGTGAAACCCAAATTCACGCGTGTTTCCGAAGCGCTGCACCACAATGGAGGAGAATACGCATAACGCTAAGCGGATTGCCGAATCGAGGAGGTAGTCGCGGCTAGCTCCCAAGCTTTTTTTTTTTCGACTGAGTACTTGTGTGCAGCGCTGCAGCGGCGGATGCCACTGTCTACTGCATCGAAGAAATCTAAATGAGGAACCGTTTGGCAATGCCAGAGCGTAGTCTTTTTGTACGGCATGTTATCACATGTCATACCTTGTAGTCCTCTTTTTGTTTGTTTTTGAGCTTTTCGAGTTGTGCACGAAACGTCTCGCCAGCTGTCTTTGTTGACTGTTGTCTCCCCAGCTTTTATATGCGACATCTATACAGCTTTAATACTTATCTTGACCATCCGCCGAAATATGTGACATCGATGCCGCGTCACTACGGCGTCAGGAAGAAAATTAATGGCGTTGTGGATCTTCCTAACGCGCGGGCCAAGCTCAGTCAGCACGATGAAGCGGTCAGCAGCGTACAAGGCAACAAAATTCATCAGTATTTTAAGGCACAAACATTGTTCCTGGCTGCACCGAAACATAATAGCGATCGCCGATCAGTATATCTGGGTACTACTAGTAACGTCGATACATTATTTTACTTGCGCTTAAGGCATGTCTTCTCTTCTATGCTTTTCCAAAGTTCCGCTAGCAATAATAGATCTTGAGGAGGATTTACACCTACCTAATAAAAGCTCTCGAAGAGTCTGGTAAGTTGTATGGCAAACCTTTTTCAAGTTTCTCGAGGGCCCGAAGTACCGCTATATTATATGCGTCCAATATATGATCACTGTGACTATTCATAACTCCTTTTCTGGCGCAAAAGTCAATCTTTCATCCTACGCAGCCCTCTTCTATCGCTTAGTGCAGCGGGTTCCTTAACACTGCACCGTACTAGTCGAGCCTAGAATTAACGTCTCTCCCGCTTGGAGAGCTTTAGCCGGCTCAGCTTTTCTCACACGCAACCGCAGTTTTCCAACTAGGATTAGTTGGGCGCAACCAGCATACGTGGCATGCCACTGAGATGCAATCTTAACAAAAGGAAGAACTCGTTTCGGGCGCTGCGCCGTGAGAATCGAAGCGAAAATTTTCTTCGCGTTTTTTTTTTTTGTCTTTGTTTTGGAAGGTTTCGTTGCTTTCAAATATTGCTCTTTTGCTGTACTGGCTTGATGCGTCTTTGTGGAGCAAAAGTGTTCCTGCTTCCTGTAATACGACTATAAAAGTGTAGGATACATTTTGACGCTTAAAAGCGAAGCCATCAAGCATCGAGTTTGTCCTAGGTGAAAGCGGCAGTTTTCACTTCCAGAAAAAGAGGAATGGTACCATAATGGCAAATGAAAAAATGGGTGTGAGATTTTTTTGCCACATGTGGTCGGTCAGCTGAGTTCATTAAAAAGAACAGATGATTGCTAGTCAGCTGCCAGCCATTGAAACGCATCAATCAAATTATGAAAACGGGTCACCAAAAACATCAAACTTCAGCCCATTTTAAAGGCCCCGTGTTGACGATGTAGTACTTCTGATTTTGGCTGTGTCAATCATAAACATGCACGGCTGTGGCTGGAGTTACCTAATGCTTCTCATATTGGCTGCGCACTTTAGAAAGTAAGCTCTAATCTGTCAGTTCGGCCTTTATTCCTGCAAAGTTCGTAAGTAACTGGCGAAAGTTGAACAACGTCGTCCCGCCGGTCGCAGTGGCTTGCCAAAATTAGACATTTTGCACTTGTCAGCATCGTTTCAACAGTTACGACTGCTTGCTAACGTTAAATAAATGTCATAAAAAGGTTTTTTTTCTTCCAAGAAAGAGCAAGCGAAGCTATCTATGTAGTCGGCAGACATATGACTGCCGTTGAGTGCGCTCAGTCACTGTGACTAGCTTCTGCTTGAGAGCTGATATTCATCACAGAAACGCAAAACAAAAACCTTGGATAACAGTCAATTCTTGTATGCCACTTGGATTTTAGGAATTTTAGGATTTAGGAATTAGAAATTTTGCAATTTAGGATTTGGGTGGCATTTTGAGAGCATCCTTTTATAGTCGCCACAATGAACAACTTCTACGATGTACGATTCCAATGGCGAAAATTATTGCAGAGGTTTCTCTTCCTTTTTTACCAGGGCTGTCTTTTGGTTGATATCCTTCAGCCGAAGCAGAGGTGCTAATTTCGAGCAGGGTACTCGAAATGATTGCAGTTGCATCATATGAACACCGTTTTGTTGTTCAAGCTGGCAGTGCATGGAGCCTAAGGTGAAGGCTCAACAATCTTAGTTATGTGCGAAAACAACTAAAAGCAGAAACTTGCCCGGTATTCAGAGATTCCACTGATTTAGGTGGAGTCAAAATGCTGTGTGCACTACAGCCGTGATCTTATCGCTTAATAAGTTTTCCATGAAACAAAAAAAAACAGGGGTTCATTAGGCTCGTTCCTGTTCTCATTCGTTTTTTTCATTAAGTGATTCAATAAAAAAAAAATCTCGCAGCATGGTTTGATTGATGGTTTATGGGGGTTTAACATCCCATACTGACTCAGGCTATGAGGTTCACCCTAGTGAAGGGATCCGGAAATATCCACCACGTGGGGTTCTTTAACGCGCACTGACATCTCACAGTACAGCGGTTTCAAGAATTCCGCCTCCATCAAAATTTGACCACCACGACCGGGAATGGTTGCGACTGTGTAAAGCAAATTTAAGCGATAGGTGCTAAGGTATTGATATTTCACGATATGCTAAGTTAGAGAATATAAGAGAGATTTCATATTTGTATAGTTGTAGAGTGCTTTTTCTATTTTTCCACGGATAATCATTCTTCGGCCTGTACTCTTCTCAAGTCCGCCGCTCGTGGCACGCGGCGCGACTGCCGCTGACCCTATCCCCGGCTGTGCGTTTCTCAACAGCAGCCGCAGATGTACCAGGCTACATCCTTTGGGTCTCGCCATATTCTCCCTTCGCCTTCCACGGTTACTATACTCCGTTTCATACATAGCAGTCAACGCAGCGAAGGCTGCGGCGCGTGTTCGCACTCCTCGTCCGCATCGTAATGTAGTGCGTCGAAAGTAGAAAGAGTAATGAACTTAAAATTACAGTAAATGTCGGTCGATATTGTAGTATAATAATAAAAGTGCTTTATTTTGCAAGAAGATTGCTTTTTCTTTTATGTTCTTCAAAAGAGAGTGCCTTAGTTTTCTGTTGTTTTTTTTTCCGGCTCCTCCTGTATCGGATTTTCGCAGCTAGGCCGGTCGGTGGTGTCGTCTCCTTTCGTCTTTCGGTTTCTGAGTCTGCTAAAATGGCACCCCTATCTCCTACTCGCTTGTTTTCTTCGCCCACTGCGGCTTGAAAAACATCTCCTGCTCGCCTATTCTCCAAGCTAAAGTCCCCGAAAATTTCGAAAGACTGAAAGCAGGTGATTGTCAACGTTTACTCTAGCGTAAGGAAGCGCTTCCCGGAGAAGGCTGTGCGTGAAGTTCTCGAAACTGTGGGCGAGATGACCGGGCTGAGCCCTCGGCAGTTGCGAGGTTCAAGAAAGGAGGTCTCTCTGCATGGATAAGATCACCGCAAAAACGACCTAGCAAGGTGACAATATCTAGCTCTCGCAGTGTTAAATATGACAGCTTTGCACTCAACGCCATCCGGCTCAAGTTACATCGTATGTATGCCGCACACTACACTGCCTTTTCCCTTCGAGACAAGTAAACAGCGCTGTCTTTTTCAAAGTAGGTATGACAGTTTGACAGTTTCGAGTTTATACCTAATGAATCTTTTCAGGAAAATAATAAAAAAATAAATAAAAATCACCCAGCCATACCGGGAGTCGAACCTTGGACCTTATAATATGAACAGACAGGCGCGCGCTTCCTACCACTCCGCCACAACGCGAGGCGGACGGATACATTTCGCTTGTTTTTTGCAGCGGACTACTTCCGTACCTTTGGCAGCGTTGACTGCTATGTATGAAACGGAGTAAACCCTCCGGTTATGCATCTGCCTCTCTCGTAATAACCTTTGCTTCACACGGTAACCACCCTCCGCGTGGTTCCTATAGAAACTATCCACCGGCTACACCGACTACTGCTGCTACTACACCGAAGAGGCCCAGAAGAAGGCTGTCGCTGTAAAAATTTTATTTATCGAGCGCCTAAAGTACACATTCTCTTGCAAATGCGTCACTTAGTCCCCTGCCTACTACCGCGGTCGGTGTAGTAGTCTGTGGATGCTCTCTATGCCAGTCACTTGAAGGACACGCCCCCATTATGTAACTTTAGCCCAAGCCACACCCGACGCCTCCAAAACATAGTCTGAAAATGTGCGAGGAATTCCTAGCTGTCCGTCTTCCACTCCATAGGAACCTCGCATGAATGATGGTAGTAACAGCCAGCGCTGGGCTTCTGATCTAGGCGCACATTCAAAGGCAGAAAACTATTTTAGTATAGTTTCCTCTTTTCCTCTGTTTCTTGCAATATGGACTTTATTCTTCCCTTGAAAACTATGTATGTTCTTGTTTATTGACCACAACCGTTATCGCTCGAATGAAATCTTTTTTGAGGAGCAGCTTATAAAGGATTTCTGTTATGTAAATTACATCGGCGCCGAGAAAAGGAGGGTCAAAAAATGGTTCTGTCCCTCTGGAGCCAAACATGTATGCTAAGTATGTGAGCCTAAGCACTGCTAAGGGGATTTGAAGTTCAGTTAAGGAAACGTTGGCCAATATTCATCAAATACCAAATTATAATAGTGCCGCACGTACTTCCACAGAGAACTGACTGAAACGAAGAAAGACCAAGCCGATAAAATACAATGTCCGTCGCCCGCAGTCGGACCCGTGCCAGTTGAGATCACATTAAAATCTTAAATTGGGATCTCTGAAGCGAGACCACACCACCATACAGTTTCAAATTTCAAATTTCAAATTTTCAAATATTTATTCCAACATTACACCATACAGATATAATGTCGAGGATGGCAGGCAAAAAGCCTCCTGGAGGCTACCGGTCCTGCAGTTCTGGACAGTTAGTGAACCGGGAGTACATTTGAATTTTGACGTCAACATAAATGTGATGAATTTGGAGCAAAGGACAAGAAGAAGATGCCATTTTAAAATGATAGTTTCTTGAAAGATTAAATACCTCCTTTGCCGCTGAACGTACGTCTGCAGAGCCACAAAATGCCAAACGCTTGAATGCTATTAATGTCGGAGATTGCATGGAGTTGCCCCGAGTGCGTCAGATAAACCTAGGCCATCTCTCCTGGCGAGTGCTGACTTGCTTTCAAGGATGTCCCATGCAGGCTTTAACTGCCCATGCTAGGTAAGTAGAATTGTGTGGGCAAGAGTATTAATAAAAGGTTGCAGCGCAGCTGTCCTTGCCACTCTTCAACCCTTGCAGAGTGCCAAGCTTTGAAATATTTCAGGTCGTGTATCGCCTTTAACGGCTTCTTCAACCACTTTCTGTGCACGTCTTCGCACATCGATTTAAAGGGATGAAATCCTCTCCAGGGTTTCTCGGACTGTACGATAACTTCTATTGTAACAATGTATGGTAACTTGAATATGAAAACAGCACGAATAGACGGTTTACAGTGGAAGAAGTGGACACCATGAGTGCACCTTGAAGCTGTGGGTTTATTAGGAAACACAGAACCTGTAAATAATGCGGAGCAAACGAGACCACGAGGCAACAGCTGTAAAAAGATATCAGTCGTGCTTCTCCAGATAGGAAAGCCCTGCAAGAATGACCACACACGCATTAGATTGTGAGCAACTCTCCTACATGAAAAAGAGCACTCCTAACTATGGGAGCCTGACTCATGTTTTTGTTGCAGCTTAGTGTCCACTCTTCTTTAGCGATAAGCATAAATTCAGCTTTCCCTTATCAAAAATTTGAGTTACAAATCATTGGTTGTGGTATCCATTTCTTCCACTGTCCTCTATTTATTTACATTGTTATTATTATTTTTTCTTACAACGTCATCTAACTGTACTGCTTGCATTATGCGCGAGGCACTTGAACCGCACGCTGAGAAAATTATTTCCCGCATACGGTGGATAGATGCGATAAGGTAGGCCTATATATATGTGGTTTAAAAAGTACAACACGTATTATCCACCATTGTTATTGAACACGAATACTTCTCACGCAAGTTGTTCTGCGCTAGGCGTCATGTTGGTGACAGGTACAGCAGATATGTAGGAATTGGAAGGTATGTAGGAATGCCATTTCATTCCGGGCCACATAAAGATTAAAATAGGTTTCAGTAAATAAATAAGCTGGCGGCATGGGTAACATAGTCGGTATAGCAGTCCTGGCCTCAAGTCCACATTTGACTTTGTTCACTGCAATGCGACCACGCAAGAGAAAGGCTAAAAACGCTGGCCATTCGTGTGTTGGAACTATTGGAACAGTTTAAGGAGGCTAGTATGCGAAAAAAAAAACGGAAGGGAAACCAGAAGCATAACCTCAAGCGGACAGGAATGATCAGGGAAAGCGTACATGCCGCACTTTCGTTTAATGCATTCATAGTACAAAACATTTGTTGCTTTATTTAACACTCCACACATCAAAAAGTGCCTCGCTACAAACTGCTGCTTCTGTCTGTACCGTTGCTTTTGCGCGAATGCTGGCTGCTAGCGTGCCGGCCTCTCAGTTTGCGCCTTAGTGCGTAATTCTCAGTTTTCCTCTCCGCAGAGGGAGCCCTTGCTCTGGATTTTACGGATCTTGGTTGGGAAGAGGGTACCTGAATGAGATTTCACGTGTCCTCACCTTCTTTGGAAAAAGACAAGTGGCGCTACCTGGTGAAAAATAGAGTAGTCGCAAAGTGTTTTCCCGCTCTTCAGCCACGTAGAACTGGTTTCGCTTGCGCTTACCCTACTTGCCGTAGGCAAACAACGAAACTGCAAGGGTTATACAGTAGGTCCTAACATCAGGAAGTGGGGAGGGGGGTAGGAGGTATGTTAAAGCGCGGGAAGAAGTGGTCCTGGCCTATTGATGCGGAATAATAGAATTGGAAGAACGCTTACTCGAAAAGAGAACTAAACTGAATCTCTTAGTTGGTTACCAAATGTTGAAATGCGTTGAAAAGTACTGTTTTGTCATTCTAAGCACCCTGATTGGGAAAGGTTTGCATGAACGCTGCCAGTAAGGTTTGCTTGTACACCGTAATACGGACCAACATAGTACCGGTTGGAATAATTTGATTTAATTGGCGCGGTGACTCGAAAAACTTCGAAAAAAGCATCTTGCCATCTCGAAAAAAAATAAAATTTCATTTCATAAAACGCTATATTTCGTGTCTGCTAATCTTTTCTAATTATATGCCGTAAAGATTTTTCACAACAGCCCGGAAGTGACTTTAAAATAAGATTTTGGGCCGGAAAATGGCAAGAACATTGCTGACATTTGTGTGACAATTATCTTTTTGAACTGAGTGCTCTACTTGCAGAAACAGTAGCACGTCACTGGCTTCACAGATATTCATGGGCTTTGTTGCATTGCGTTCCTTGGACAACGTTTTACGCACTGGCATTCGTATGTTTTTAATTGCTGTATAGTTTTGATTTCTCTGTAATTCTGCATTATGGTAATGAATACGTTATCAAGCGTGGGTACAACATTCTGTGTATAAAAATATTGATGATAAAGCTATTTGGAGAATGTCACTACTTCAATAACTCCTTTTGGTAAAACTAACTAGACACTGCAGACTCAAAGTTTGTATTGCTATGCCGCTAAGGTTTCTGCAAGTTTTGTATAGGAGTTAGGCATATGAAAATTTACGCCGTTAAAAAGAATTGACATATTTCAGTGATGTTTTATACTAAACAGTGAGTGAATTTTCAAATAAGCATGGAAAATTCCATTGCTCTACGCAAAAATTATTAAAGAATTCCATCTCCGAATCCCACGTCTCCCTTTAAGAGACAGTTGTTGGTCAGGAGGCTCTGCAATTGGTCCAAAAGAAACGGCTCACAGCCACGAGGCGTTACCACAGTGTCTAGCACAATTATGAACAGAAACGGGCAGAGGTTCCTCGAGAAAACTTTTGAATATTGGGAAACTTTAAGGTACTGGTATAGAAATATTGAAGGCAATTGTCCATTCTTCCAATATGTAACAAAATCTTTCTTTTATAGTGTTTCCATCCCTCCAACCGAGCAGTTAAGACTGAATAGGAAATTAATGTGGAAAACTTTTGACGATAGCAAGATCATTAATAGAACAAATAAAAGCCCTTCGACGGATATATTGATTGGTGTAGTCTGTTACAATATATGAAAAAACTGCGCCCATAAACTTTTTGCCGCTTCAAAACGCTTTTGTCCAGAATTGTTGGATATCAGAGTCAGCGTAATACCTCTTTACTCGCATGCAGCCACTTAGGCAGTGCACATTATATAACTAAGAATTATCAGTACCTTCAAAGTAGGTTCTCGGTCGCCTCGCGGATTGCTAAACTCCGTATAAAGTTGGGAGAAAATGTTTGCAGTGGCTTGACGCGTGAAAAATAATTTAGCCTCACAGAAGCAAATCGCTTAAAATGCCTACTTGTGTAAGACTATGGGTGCGAGCCGTCAGCTGATACGAACACTAGGCTACATAGCGGCGAGAAAGCGCTACAGAGAGATGTGTTTCCGAGCGTAAAACTCCCTAATATACCCGAACAGCTTTTCCGTAAACTGCACGCGGGGACGTTCCACCTTGTTTCGTTTAGAAGGGATTTACGTCTCCTTACTGCCGGCCTGATGCCGTGCGTACTTCTGTGATGCAGCTAGCCTGCCAAAGCGGTAAACTTCAGGAAACGCCAAAACGTTTGCCTTGCCTACCGTAATTCGTTTCTTTGAACAACGCACGAGGCATCGTTGGATCAATGTCCACTTTCTCGTGGCTGGATTCTGCTTAGCTTAACAAAATGGCAGCAGCGCTACTTGAGACCTGCCTCGGGCGGCCGTATTGACGTCAAAACTGAGGCTTCCTTAGCCGGCAGATGGCGATAGGTTTTGCGCAGGCGGGCAATCCCTTGTCTGCCAAGAAACGGCTGCCGAAAGGAATTGAAGCAACAGAGACCCAGGCAATAGTAGCTAGCGCCCTCTACTGTGCGCAAGCTCATATAATACCAGCGCGATGCAGGCGTTGGTGAGTTCTGCGCGAAATATCGGTTTCATGGAGAAGCCGCAATAAGCTAATTCCAGCAGTAAAATGCGAAAAAAGACCGTAATCTATAATATAAATGCCACAAATCATTAATATGAGTCCATTGAATATCGCATCTAAAGACTACGCCCATACTAGTGGACAACTGTTTAAACTGCACTTTTTACAACCCGTTTGAAGAACCAGATGCCTGATTTTAGTATCGTCTCTTTCGGAAGATAATTTGAACATTCCCTAGAAATCGTTGCTAGAAGACTTTGTAGGTCAAATGTTTAGGGGAATCCCCCAAGGTGGAGTAAAGGTGGAGTTTACTCCACCTTGGGGGATTCCCCTAAACATTTGACCAACACTGTTCCCACTTGGAGTTATTGATCAATTCGCTCTCGCCCTACCATAAGCTTGCCGTCCCAATTAGCTCAGTTGGTAGAGCGACTGCTCCGGTGTAGCGGTAGTCCCGGGTTCGAACCCCGGACCAGGACGAATTTTTGTTTACGAAGTTCCTGAGAAAGCTGTATAGCTTTCCTTTGTAGCCGTATGGATGCGCTTGGGTGGATGCCAATGAGTAATTACTCCCTTAAAGACTTTGTAGGAGGCTGTGCGAAAGAGTAAACTTTCCATTTGTCCAGAGATTCCTATAGCTAGCTGCAAGCTGCGACTGTGCAAGTTTTTTGCGTTCTGTTTGCAACGTTTCCAAGAGTAGTTCACTCGATTCTGCTCAACTCGGGATGTGAAGACTATGAAAGCATGGCAATGGTAAGGGCCACCGGGACACTGAGACAGGACAACATGGTAAACATAACGGGGAGCGTGATCCCCAGACAATGTGTATTTACACCCGTTAGGAATACATTCGGCATCGCGTCCGTCTTCTCTTCGACTTAGATGGGAGGCGCAAGTCGCTGAAGATCTCCGCGGAGCTGGACGTTGCACGGCTTTGACTGGGCGCCTCTTCATTCTGCGAGGAAGAATAAAAGGAAAGATCAGAGATCGGCATGTATTCGCTTCTCAGAAGTTTGGAAGCATGAGTGAAATGCGCTTTCAATGAATAATAATGGTTCATTTTATTCTTGCTTCCCTCAAGTTATAAAATAAACAGCCAAATTATCGACCACGTCTTTTTCTCATCCGATTAACTATTGAGGTTAGGCTTTCTGGATCTTTAACAGTAAGTAAGCGCTGTAAAGTTTTCTATTGCATGATATCAGCAACAGATGAAATCCGCTTCATGAACCTCTCTGTGTGTGAAATACATTTGTACGATCGCAACTGCAAGAAAAAATGTTTAACATTTTTTGATGTAGAACTGAAAGTATTCAAACGTTTCATGTTTTTAAGGAGTACCAAGGAAAATATCTGGATCTGGTTTCAGTCAGATGAAGCAATACACTGATTCAACCAACATTTTAAAGAAGATCTGTTTGTCGTCACAGCTGAGTTTTCTTAAAGACACGATTCACTGCATGCCTTTTAAAAAGCACGCTGCTGTAATAACGACAGGGAAAGAAGCGATGATAGGAGTATAACCGGCCATTACGACGTTGTCTACCTTCTCACACGTTTGCGCAATATACCTGCAATTGCCTTACTGTGTCTGCGTACTTCCTTATTACCCTTTGTTTCACATAAGCGTGGTGATTCGGCGCGCTCCATCACTTTTATTTCTTCAGGCTTGAGTGTCATAAATGTGCTGGGTAGCAATCTTTCTCCGGTTCTCCCCATTAAAACTGCTCATGAGATAGAAAGAGGCCTCTTCGAACAAGTTCCAACTATTCCGGCCTTGCGCCGTGAGCGGCGGCTTGTTCAGAGAAACATTGGTCGTTGTCGAACATGTTTCTTCCTGATCGGTTAATGTTGACTCAGAAAGAATAATTTTTCCCTTATTGTCAGCTCTGCGAGTTATAGGTGTTCAAGCTCATAAATTAAATCTCTATAATTTCTTCTAAACCGTATTAAAATCACATTTTGCTCCAAATCCGCACATATGTTTTTCGGTCTCATAATGCTAAAGCTACGATTTTCCTTACCGTCGCTTGTTTCCCAGCCATTACAAACACGGCTAGCCCTTATGATAGCTCCATGCTGTTATCCACGTCCGTCAGAAAGGAAAACCTGGAAGGAACACCGTACCTGTATCAGGTTAGAAATCTGGTGGGTTCCTATTTGTGGTGCTTGACGAGCAGGAGCTTGCCGACGACACCACCACCGGCACCTCCGTAGCCGCCGGCACCGCCGCCGTAGCCGCCGTATCCGCCGCCGCCGTAGCCGCCGAGGCCTCCGGCTCCGTAACCTCCGGCTCCGAGACCTCCTCCGAGACCGCCAGCGCCGAGGCCTCCAACGCCAGCACCTCCGCCGACACCTCCGAGGCCGGAGTGAGCGACGATGGCGCCTCCGCCGTGGACCTGGGACACGTGGTGCACGGTCCTGACCAGGAACGCCGGTCCGGCCACGGCCTTGCTGGCACCCGCCGCACCGCCGCTCAGCAGGACGACGCTGCTGCCGACACCGACGCCAGCACCTCCGCCAACGCCTCCTCCAAGTCCGCCTCCCAGGCCACCTCCCAGGCCACCTCCAAGACCACCACCGAAGCCTCCTCCTCCGTAGCCGCCCAGGCCTCCGCCATAGCCACCGCCGCCGAGACCACCGGCACCTCCGCCGACGAATCCGCTAAGGGCGCTGCCCAGCAGGGCGCTCAGGAAGAGGGTGCAGATCTGTAACGCGAACGCAACGCATAGCTCCTTGTGAGAGGGCAGTGCAGCATTCTGCGCTGCTTGAGGCAAGATTATATCCCTGAAACTTCCCGTTAATATCATCAAATAGGTTTTGTTCTCAAAACAGGCATAAACTTTTGTTGGTTGGTTATGGAATGAACTAAAACTATCGCGATGCCGCGAGCACAGCAAAAGTCGAGGGACAGGCGCACGATGGCTACACACAACAATGCATCTCGAGACCGAGAGTTAAGATAGGCGATTCTGGTGTCGGATATTTGCACGTGATCATTCCGTATGCCTAACATACATCCTTAGCATGACAGGTTGGGTATAAGTAGCTTGGCTAAATAGCGAGCAATTACATCGATGGCCCGCTGCCGCGGCAAATACAGGACTGAAGTGCCGCAACGACAATATTTTCTCCGTAACTAATATTCGTTAAAAAAACAACTAAAATACTCGTCCAAATATTGTGGTTAACAGCATTCCCATTTTTTAGAACAGAAGCTACATATTGAGGACATGATGCAATGACGAATGTTTGATAAAACTTGAAAGCGATGAGGCATTATTAACTGTCCATTTCGTAGTGTTCGGAGGTTGGTTCGTTATTTTCGCGCTGATCATACAGAGCTTAAATCCGTAGGGGCCATACGTTTCAAGCACAACTGAGCAACCCACCCGCTTGGGTCGTATTACTTAGAACCCTGAAGTCCTCTGGCAGAGGCTGGGCATGCGGTTTGACTCTGTACGCAATCGCTGGCCAGAGGCAATATGCGTAGAAGCAATGGTAAATACACGTTCACGCTTAAATGAGGAAGAACTTTACGTTTCAGGCAGCAGTGCTGAATTTTAATTTAGGCTAGTGGAGGACAAAACTGGGGTTCCATTTACCGCCTTCTGATGATGCGCAATTTCTTTGTTATGGTGCAAGTTCAGACTCCAGGAGTGTCTTCAAACGGTTCCTGTTGTCCGTTTCTGACAATTTCGATGTTGTGACTCTTTTAAAGCCAAAACTCAGGTGTCTATACCAAAAACGCTACTTCTCTCTTTCCATTAAAACAGTGCTACTTGAACCTGTGTCTTTTAATATATTCTATATTCGGGATACAACGTTCTGAATCTATCACATCTCGCAGTGGCACTATTCCGAAATATCCCAGGAATTCCGCAATACTTTACGAATATTTATAGGGCTTAAAAGAGCAGAATTATAACCGGAAGCGCATGAGGCATAGCTTATTCCCACTTGTTGACTGTCTAAAAGACTAACATGCCCTCATTGGGCATTTGAACAACGGTTGAAGATTTCTTGGTAAATACTTCGACGTGGCATTATCCCCCTGTTCGGTTTCTTATAGGCGATTATATTATGAGGACGTAGGCTACGGATGAAGGGTGATTTCCGCGTGGATTCAAATTCGAGCTAAGCCGTTGGGTATAGACAGAGCCCAAGACCGTATACGTCGACCACCGAGCCGCTCTCGGGCACCTGGAGAGCCGGTCTCGCAGGTCCTTACCAGGTTGTTCATGGTGGCTGCTTGGGGCTGGCTTCTTGCTCGAGCACAAGAGAGCTTTGGGGGAGACTGTGTCCTCTCGCTGGCGGCGCACTGGCTTTTATACTCTGACCCGCACCCCTGGTGGGGCTGTCTGGCCTACGTCACATGCGCCGAGTTGTGTGTGAGCACGCACTGCGTGGGACCTGCGCCCTCAGCCTCTCCGCAGCCGCATCACTTCCGACGGCTCTCTCTCTCTCTCCCCCGTTCCTGGACACCTCAGGAGAGAAGGATCTGGAGGAGGAGGCAGATCACCTGCAGAGGACCATCCCGCAAGCTTCCTCACGCTGTGCGAAGCGGCAGCCCAGCTGTAAGCCTGGAAGAAATAAAACGCGACGCGTTTCGCACACGGCCCTCGCTTATCTAGATCTAAAATTCTAGTCAGACCATCGAGAAAGTGTAACGGCAGAACGCGAAGCCCGCACCGAAGACCTCCGTTACACAGCGCGGAGGGGAGGGGGAGGGGAGGATCCTCTACCTCTCCGGTCGCTCCGCAACCACTGCTCCTCTGTCCTGGATCGGAAGCGCGGTCACTTTCTCCTTCTCACTTCCGCCGCGCTCATAATTTCTCCGGAGCGCACCCCTGGTCTTTCTTGGTTTTCTTCTCTTTGTTCGGCTCCTTCTTGTTGTTCGCTACGCGGGCGTCTCTCCCTCTTTCCATCTGCAACTTCGCGGGCGCTGTTGTCCGGCTCCGCGCCGCCAGGGAACGTGCTCGTGCTATCGCGTACGTGCATCTACTAAGCGGCGTCAGAGCGGCATAAGCAATTGACCACGTACGGACAAACTCTTTCGCGGCGGAGAGCGACTACGATGGATGCGCCGGTGCCGGCAGGCGTTCAGGGTTCTTCGACTTGGGCTGTCGCGTGCGCTGGGCCGTTTCGTCCAGGTGTGGCCGCGTCGCTTACGTTGTTTTGGTTAGGGCGCTCTTCTGGGAAGCAATTATTTGAGGTGCGTAACCTGGATAGCCCCGCGAACGTTATTATTCAACCCGGGTAACGCCCTCGTTTTTGAAGAGACATCGAAAGTCATTAGCATTTGGATAAACGGGAGTACGCAATCTTTATTGGATGGAATGATGTGCGGCGCGGCGGCGGTAATTGTGAATTCAGGACGGAAGAGGACGGAGAACGTCAAACCCGCGACCTCCCTACTCCGGCCTTGTGCTAAGGCGTGAGTGCTAGGAGTCACATTTCACTTCTGGAGGCGCGCTTGGCTTGTCTAACTCCGCTGGTGTTTGTTGCATCACTAGATTGGTCCGATAAAACTGATGCGGTTGGGTGTGTGGGCTTCGGCAGCTAACGTTAGTCAACGGTCTAAGGAAACGTTCGGCGTAGCTCGAACTCGTGGAATCTGATAGGCGGTCGTCTTAACCAAGCAAAGGTAATCTTTTGTTTCCTTATAATTTATATGATTAGGGAAAATTATCAACTAATTGTGACACCGCATGATGCAGGCTAAGTCTTCAACTTGGAAATATTTCATAGCTTTCAAAGGATACAGGAATGCTGCTTCAGCGACACTGTGACCGCCGGAAACAGCATGACAAAAATTACCTTATACAACTCTGTGCTCTGCATTTAAATGCTGTCTTTAAACCTCTCTGTGCACCTTTTTCAGTCATGCAATCAACAAATCAATTACTCAACTGAAAAAGAAATAAATCAGCTTCTTTAGACAACTCAGCGAATATTAGAAGTGTTTTTTTTTTCTTTAATGACATCCTATTATGGCTACCGCCCACTGCTCTGCACCATACAACGTAATATACAGATCGTCATACCTAAGTATTTCGGAGTGTCACGCAAACATAAAAACGATCACCTGTCTCTACGAAGAGCAATAAAAGCACAAGTTTCGCACAACAACTCCGACCGTGCTGCGAAGGTTGAGAAAGGGAAATGGTTGGACTCATCGCTGCGCCAAATGGAATCGCGGTTGTCTGAAGAGGACGGGTGGTTGTCCATTTTCTTTCCTTTCCCTTTTGTTTGTCTTCGTCTGGGCGCGTGGCGTCGACGGCGATGTCTTCGGAGACCTCGATATGTCTGGCACTTTCTAATCCTTCAGGAGCTGACGGGGGCAAGTGTAACTGAACCCCACGAAAGAACCCGGCGGAAGTGAAAAGCTCACCGGTGACATTTATCCAGCGTGGAACACGGCAGACGTGGGGGGAATCCAGCACACGCAACCCGGTAGCTTGATATACCCTGTCTTTTTACATTTACGTCGGCTTCTTTCATGCCCTCGTTGAGGCATGGAGCGAGCGTCTCGCCGTCAAGAATATCCAGGACGTCCCGGCTAACGAGAACTAATGGTTAAAAAAATGAAACAGCTTGAGACAATAAAGAAAAGACTGCATGACTGGCTGTCACCCAAAGCGGAAAGACCTATTTTTCTGCAGACTCTATTAATTACGCCATTAACAGGTGTTAGCTACACCGTGAAGTATTCGAAAATGGATAAATGTTTTAATGGAGTAGCAGCACCAAAGGAGGCGAAACAAAAATAAAACCTTTTATCTCCCCACGCAAAAAGTGGGTGAACCGTATCTGTACGGTACCACAGCCTCCCAGGTCCTATTCTAATGATTGCTTCATCATACAACGCCTTTATAGTGTGATTCTTGTAGCATTCGCGGAAGTCCTATCCTTCAAAACGGGGGATACCTGCGTTCATATTACATTCAAGTGATATGGAACGCTGTGGACTCGTGACAAGCTCCATGTCGTGGTCCAGCAACAAACGTCCTTGAATGTTTACTTTTGACCAAGGGTGCGCACGTGGGTAACACATGACATTGGCGATACCACCAATACTTCTCCCTATGAGTGCACTATGGACAAAAACCATGTATCTAGCATTCTATTTGCGCAGTAGGTAAGAAGGCGGGAGTTTTCGCGGAGCGCTTAGAGTGTAGTGACAATGAAATAGTCCATTTAGAAAGAAAAAGGCGAACAAATTCTGCTGGCCAGAGGCTCACAGCTCATAAACGCTGCGCCAGGCGATGTCTTGCGCTTGCGCATTAAAACAAATTGTCGTATTTTATTCAACCTATGGTGAAAATAGTGAAATGACTACACTGCGCCGCTTTGAGCTTTGGCATTGAGGACAGGCGGATGTCTCATTCAAGGCTATCTTGAAAGTGCATTACTTGATTATCCAACATACATAAATTAACACGAATTGTTTTGTTTTAACAATTAGCTCATAAACAGAATAAAATCCACTTTCCAGTTTAATACAGTCATATCTACAGTTCATATTAAGCTTAGAATGCTTCTTCTGTCATGCGGGATAATTGTGGTAACAGTATGAATAGTCTTCGTTTCCGTTTGTAAGAAAATAACAGCTCCTTAAAGTGCACAAGATATAGCATGTTTCAACATATATATCAAAACAAGGTTGAAAATAGAGTGTCACAGAAGCGGGGACCTCCAGTTATATATCACCCATCCCATAAACTAAACCTAACTGCGAAATACCTGAAATTTCAAGGGCCATGCGGAAGCATTGCCTTACAAGAAAGCTAATTTGAAACTTTGCTGCGTACTCCGCATCAGCAAGTAAACGAGATTTTGCTATTTTTTTTGCATTTAGAAATATCAAACATGCGCAGATACTATATATTCTGTAATGGCACCCTTGTGGAGGAATGAGAATTGGTATAGTCGGTTGAATTTCATCTTGAAAACAAAATTCAGCGTATACGGACTAAGGACAAAGGAAGATCAGACACTACGAGCGCTGCGCCGAATTAAAAAAAATTGTACCTTTATTAACTAACATAGCAGTGTTTTAAACTTTGCGAACGGAGGGACCAGTTGTAGATGTTTATAACCCTTGCCTCAAGAGTTACCTGGCAGTGGATCACCGAATTAACACCTGTTGTGTCCTGGAAAGCTGAGTCTGAACTGTACTTGGTAATAACTTTATTCCATTAGTATGCTCGCACGCATAAGGGGGAATAAATATACAGGTCGTTTCAGCTAAAATGTCTCTTGCGTCAATAAACAGCAACTTGTACACCGATGATTCAGCCAGTCAAGGGTTACAGCTGAGAGCATATTTTTTGCGCGCTGTGAATTTTTTTCTTTTAAACAGAATTTTTTGTACTTGAGAGTTAAAGACCAAGTTAAGAATTGCCCATTTCAGCTTTTTTGCCCACCGCGGTGGCTCAGTGGTAAGGCGCCCGTGTGCTGTGCGATGTCAGTCCATGTTAAAGATCCCCAGGTGGTCGAAATTATTCCGGAGACCTCCACTACGGCACCTCTTTCTCCCTTTCTTCTTTCACTCTTCTTTCCTCCCTTCCCTGATGGCGCGGTTCAGGTGTCCGCCTAGATATGTGAGAACGATACTGCGCCATTTCCTTTCCTCAAATACCAATTTACCGATTTAACCATTTCAGTTGTTTTCTTCAAAGTAGGTGAGGCCGAGTTCTTTTTTTGAGCTTAATATAGAACTCGTGATATTTTCAAAATGACATGTATATAAGCGCTCGCGCATCGTGGAGTATCTGTTGTCGCTTCGGCGAGCGCGGCTTCGGCCGCTTCTTTTTGAGCAGCGTCCGCTCCGGCGGACGCAGTTGTTGCTGCGACGCGCGTCTTTTCTTTCCTTTTTCTCTTTCCTCTGATCTTTTAACTCTCCTCTATCTGCACGTGGCAGCGGTGGTGGCTCGGCTCGAGCCAGTAGCAGGCCCGTGCAATTTCCTCTTCATCCTTCTCTCAGTCACAACAACAACAACAACAGCATTAGGCCCTCCGACATGCCCAGACCGAAAGTAAGCGCTTACACAATGACGTAATCAATTAAGGGGGCCCAAATTGCAGCGATTGTTGTACAATGAGTACGGCCACGGTAATTTGCTGAGATCATGAGACTGCAGCAGGCACACGACCACGCCGTCGTGGTTTTATGACATGGCAGAGATAATTTGTAGCAGTCCACAGTGGTCGTGACTGTCGATTTGCAGTTGGGAAATGCACGTCTCGTGACTGTACAGGCCGAAGTTGGGAAATGCGCTGCCCGGTCTATGCGCTGGTGATCGCAACAAAGATGATCCCAATAAAGGACTCTACGAGGCGGTCGAGTGTATGCATTTCATGCTTTAATTTTCCCCTCTTTGTGATGTGGCGCTGGTTTTTGAATGAAGAGAGAGAGAAAACTTTAATTAGCTTATATTAATTCACAAGAGCCGGGTGGTCAGGGCTCCGCTGGCGGCAGCTGACTTGCCGACTAGTTAGGTGATCCAGGCTTGCTGGTCCGGGTTGTCGCTGGTCAGGGCCTCCTCTCACTGCTCGTGCGTCGGGTGTGGCCCTATTAACTTTCTGTCCGGTTTGTTGTGGCATTCCCAAGAGGTATGGCAGAGCGTGTGGTTTGCTCCGCACTAAGGATAGTAACGGATATTGTGTGGGTCTGATCTTGTGTAAAATGTGAAGACTTGGATATGTGTTTGTATTCTCCTCCAGTCAATGTCGTCCGAGGAGAACACTTGTTTGTGTGGCGGTGAGAAATGTCTTCTTTCTAGCCTAAGGTGTTCTAGCCTGTCAGCATACGGTCTAAGAGTGGGTGGGGTAGTAACGGGAATCCGCCCTGTTTGGGAGAGCTCAGGCTAGATCATTCGCCACCTCGTTTGTGGCTAGGCCTTCGTCCATGTTATTCTGTGTGAGTGTTAGAGTGTAATTAATAGTACACTTAATAGTAGTAGTGTGCTCGTCCTTGAGAGAGGTTTTCCAGCAATGGGAGAATGAAAAGGAAAACAGGACCTGTAGTTTTGGTGGTGGAGATAAGTTTTTCGGCGTCCTCTGAAAATTGCTACGAGCAGCCCAACCCCCCCCCCCCCCCCCCCCCCCCTGACTCGAGGCTACAGTTTGAAGTCTTGTCTCTTCCTTACGAATGCTTGGCTTAAGGACACCGGATGGGCCGTGTACTGTCTGCCCCGAGTGTTTCAAGGTGAACCAAAATTTTTAACAATAGGCTTTTTCAGGTGTGAAGGCGGCTTCTGCGGCACAATAACACCTGTGTTGGTGGATATCAGAAAACATCTAATGTTAAATAGTTAGCCGCTTAACTGATTTTGATAATGAACTTTTTAATTGTAAAAGAAAGGCTACTGGTTGCAATTAGAGACTTGCAGCTGGTCGTTAGTAATAGCCATATCAGTTAATAGAATTTCGAAAGCACGATTACCCTCGGCACGGTGGCTAGACAAAATTTGGCTTTCTTAAGTACTTAAGTGCAGAAAAAGCTCGAAAGGATCAAGAGTGCCTGTTTGCCACTTGCTTTGGCGAACCAGGCTTTGCTGAAAGGAAGGAAAAGTACGTGTTAGTTAGTTAGGATAGTTTTGTCTTTCTATACATCGAACTTGAAATGAAAACAAATATTTCCATACCTTTTTCAGTATTAGCCTGCTCTAAGCTCATTGTGACAGTTAGCTTTGTACAACTTGCTGGAAATCGGGTAGCAATGGGTTTTAATTTTCTGCAAAAGGGCAGAGTAATGTTTGATATCTTTAAAATTTTAAACGGTGGAGGGACTCACATACAAGTGCACATTTCTTTTCGGGATATATAATATTGCCTTTTCCGGTGAGGACACCAGGCCTAGAGTCTTGAAGGATGACGCAGGACTTTTGTTATGTTTATTTTTTTGTCCGCTATGAACGGAGGAAGCGTGGAGGAGATATTATATTTCCTGCAGCTATGCAGCTCCGCACTGCTAGCCTCAGCCAAGAGGCTTCTCTAGCAGTTTAGCCATGCACGAAAAATGAAAAACAAAGGTAAAACAAAAAACCCACAAACCGGTTTAAGCCGCACCTGTGCCTACAAAAGAAGCAAAAAAAAAGCATGGCGGTAACGAAGCTGACAAGCGCTCTCTGCAACTTTCGGATGAAGAGTGCCCGTGACCGCTGGCCACGCTCTGTCTAAACATGACTGCGAATTGTCCACGTAACGAGCTTACATCATCGTGAAATGTTTGCAACACAACGGAATCGCCAGTTCTTGACTGCGGCCCATGGCGAACAATCGACATGCGGCTTCAGCGCGTGCGTGTGATTAGCAGCCTGGCTTGAAAAGCCGAAAATGATAACACCGTATCCCGGTGACGAATAAAAATAACTAAAAACGCAAACACAACAAAATATTCAGGAAACATTGCAATTACGCAATGCCGTCGAGCAGAAGCGGGTTCTGGGAATGAAATGATCTGTAGCGCTCATGTTCGCGTGGCAGTGTTAGGGCGGACGTTCGAGGAAACAGCAGCCTGCATTGTTGCACTAATTCAGGATTGGTCGAGAAGGTCGCAACGTCACACATTAAACTGAGGATTGAAAATTATTAAACCTGGAGTTAAATTTTGACGAAGAGGTCGTAGTATGACGGCAATGTAATTATGACATGTATGCCTGTAAAGCAAATTAGATGCGGGAGAGACATGCTTGCCCTAGGTTATTGATGCACGTTGGTTAGAGTTAGTTAAAGGTAGACTTTGCGTGCATTGTGGTGTCACGTGGTCTAAAATGCCTACTTATGTATGGTAATGAATCTGCCCAATAAGAAAGAAGTGCTAATTAAGAAAGAAAAGCAAGTAAGCAAAAACGCTGTCGTGTGATACCCTCAAGACGGATCTTAAGTGTCTTCCAATTTTTTTTTCCTGCCTATATATTATAGGGGTAATTATTCTTCTCAAATAATTTGATTCGCTTCTTTCGTTGTTATTACTACCAAGCTAGCAATGGCACACTAGTAGTCGATTACGTAATGTGGAAAAAATACTCAGCTGTCAGAACAATACCAAATTTCGCGCACCGGCGGCGCACCACCTTAAATAAGCCATTGAAAAAGAAAACGCATAGCAAGAGAACCTCGGCATTCCTTAACATGTTAACATGACTCGAGAAGTGTCAAGCCAGAAAATGACCACGAGATCATGATCTGCTGTTTCAGCACCTCCATACCACTCCTAAACATTCCGTACTGAGTGCCCCCTAACTGTGAAAATGTGACATTAGCGTAAAGTCTACAACGTAGCATGCGAACAGCATAGGATACGCCCCGGTGTTCAGTAACGGCGTATCTGAATATTTGACAACTGCATTTTATTTCGAGGTAGCTGGTATAGCTGCTGAGTAATTAAAACTGACATCCTCCTTAGTCCATCCCGAGTGCGTCAAATATTGAAGAAATTGGAGAAGCTTTTTCATGCGGTCGTGTTGATAAACACTGTTCGGTGGAATAAAACTATAAGTTCTTATTTTAGAGGCCCAGCACCGAAAGAAAGTAAAAGTTTAAATCCTACATGGGTATTTACATGGCAATGTTTATTATATAACTTTAGATCATTATTGCGCTCCTTCATTGCATTCATGCGCAAAAAAAAAAAACGGATTCGTTGTACGGTCATTCCGTACGAAATGCCATAGATGAGCGATAACAATCGTACAAAATATGAAAGCTTAACACCCTAAAGTTTATTCCCTCGTTTCTCTCGTTTATAGGCAGGTTTATTTTGGTTTTCGTCTTAGAAATGCGGCATTGACACGATCGAAGCTCTGTTATCTCTTCTTCTCGGCTATAATAAGATGAGGGATGCTTGGTCAGCGTAATGTCGCGGGTTACGTGACGAACCGGGACCGCGAGAAGTTTAATTTCCTCCAAAATGTTCGATGATCCTAAATGAAGAAGGCTTTTTTTTTTTTCTAAATTTCAACTACATATCTTGCTGCATTCTTTTGATGCCAGAACTACGAATACCTGGCGATTTAAAAAAAAAATGAATTGGAAAACCGAAAACGGCCCAAATCGGCCATTAATTTTTTTTTTTTTGCTGCGTCACCCTTGAAGAAACTGTTCTTACAAAGCCCACACTTTTGTATTCTTTAAACAACTGGTTTGGTGCCGTACTTGGTGGATATGGCGTTGATCAATAAGCAGCTGGTGTCATGCTGGATTTATGGCCGCCGTGGCAGGAAATCGATCCCACGACTCATGGTTTAAAAAATGGAAGGAAATTTTTTTGGCAGTATAGTAGGACGGCGCAGTCAGAATGCAGAAACCTACTCGGCAGCCCCAGCGATGCAAAGCATCACTATGAAGAAAAGGGTTTCGGGAAACGAGAACGTCACACTGCCGTAGTTCACATCGTGCATATAAGCTTAACCAGGGCATAGTTAATCGCAGTTATTGAGAAGCGGTCTCAGGTAACCTCAATAACTACCTTTAAGAGGCTGAAGGAAAATTAAAAATTCAGGGCAGTTACGTTCTCGAGCACTAACCATAAGTGGGCTGCATTTATTATATGCCGTTCTTCATTCAAAAATGCGTGCCTCGTCTGAGGGTTGAAATGAAAAAAATGCTTGTAGAATTAGTAAGATATTGCAGGTACCCTTGATCACATGCAGATCAGATTCTCAGAAATCGGCTACGCGGAAATGATTCCCTCCATTAAACCAGGTCGTCATAACGATCCTAGCATCGAAATAATAACGATGGAACCCATGAGTTACGACAATCGTAACGGTTCGAGATGCTGTCCGTTAGGTGGGAGGAGGGCTTATCGAAGTCATAGATATTCAGAGGCCCCAGCTACTTAGTAATCGCCGTTGAAAATTAAGAGCAGTGTTTCACGGATTGCGCAACTTCATCCGTGCTCGCCGATCGTTCGCACCGACCACATTTGCATGACGAATTGCTGCCGCGACCCCCGGGCGGCGGGGGGAGACGCCCTGGCTTGGGAACAACAATCCCCGGCTCTTGACCCACCCAGGCACAACCGACCGGAAGGAAGGGCGGGGGGGAGGGGTGGGGGGGGGGGGGGGGCGGTTAGTCGTCTTAAACCAAACACGCCGCCGTGGCCACTGCCGCCGACAACTATTAACTTTAACTAGAACAGCAACAGCAGCAGCAACAGGAGCAGCAGGAGCGAGCAGCACTTTCAGCCTGCTGATGAATCGTTAATCACCCGATCCTTCGGTGCAGGGTTCCGCGCCGGCATTCCCACCGGCCCGGCGTGCGTGAATGCGGCGGCGGCGTGATCGATGTAGAGCCGGCACGAAGGGAGTGTGGCTGAGGATCGTTTTTTAGAGAGAGCCGTCCGGCCGTCCCGGCTCTTCGCTCTGGTGGCCCAGATTGTGCGCCGAGATCCGCTCGCGCGCACGCTTAGGGTGGAAAGTATAGGGGGAAAGAGAGTGAGGGAGGGAAGCATGCGAAGAGGCAGCACGGGTTGTTGTTGCGTGTGTACAGTGAGAACGCTGGTTGCCGGCCTAACGGTTAATTGGGGCCCGAGGCTTGATGATGGCTGCGCACATCGTGTCCGCTACGGTTTTATCGGACATCTTCAGCTGGGCTTGGCCGCCGGCGCTGGTCGATCAGTGGAGAGGGAGGGAACGAAATGGTGAACGAAAGAAGAGAAAGGTGGGAGTGGTTGAGTAAGATGAGATGGAAAGAAGAGGGAACGAACGCACGAAGAGGAAAAAAAAAGAACGAACGATGGAAGATCTAACGAACAGAGCAATTTGGAAGGACGATTAAGAGGAAAAATAAAGAAAAACAAAATGGGGAAGCTAGAAAGCCATTCGGAAATAAAAACAAAAGTTGTGAATAAGAAATTGAAGGAAAAGAAGGAAGAATATCTAACGAACACAGCAATTTGGAAGGACGATTAAGAGGAAAAGTGAAAAAAAAATGAAACCGGGAAGGTAGAAAGACATACGGAAATAAAAACAAAAGTTGTGAATACTACGGATAAGAAAATGAAGGAAAAGAAGGAAGGACAAAATAGAGTAAGCGAGGAACAAAAGAAGGAACAAACAAAGAATGAAAGGACGGGCAAAAGAAGGAACTAGCGAAAGAATCGAGGAAGAAAGGAAGTAAGTAATGCAGAATGACGAAGCTAGAAATTAAGGGCAAGAGAAAAGAAAAATAAAACAGTAGAAGAAAAGAAATGTGATGAAACGAACGCCGTTAGAAGAAAAAGTGAGAGATGAGACATAAATAGAAACGATTCACTTTACCAGGACACCTTAGCAACGGGCAGCGGAAGTCATGTTGGTGTCGTATTCGAGCCACGCCATATCAAGCAGCCCGTGGCAGACTCAATGAGGCGCATACCGAAAAAGGGGTTAGGGCTTACTTTGTCTACACTTCTCGAGTCCCGATATTTCCGGAATAAAGATGGTATCCATTCCATACTACGCTCTGAGCGTCATTTCCTCGTTATCGATATTCCTCGACACGTGCTCTTTGGACTTTAAACGGGCATCTTTTCAGCCCCAGCCATAATCCTCCCGGACTTTGCGTTAGGACTATACGCGTTTCCTTTATGCATTTATTTGTTTTATAAGGTGTACAAAAGCAAAACTAAATGCACTCCTCGAGACTTTATCGCTGTCACAACGAAGCGCTTCGTTCACAAGTATTTGGCTTCGAAAACTATAAATTACAGCCTTATCTGTAGGGACATATGCTAAAGGAAGATCCGGTAAGGAAGCGCGGGTGTAAAAGACCAGTCGGATAGGCTCGGGAGATAGAGGAAATAACAAAACAAGGAAACACGCCATTTCTCTTTTCGAGTTTAGGCGCAGTAGAAAGCTCAACCACATAAAATATCCTGGGGCAAATGTCGTCATGAACGCCACTTGTTAACTTTTCGTTTTTTTCCTGTACTGTGTACCGGTCTATAAATAAGTGCTCCAAATAGTATTTCCGAAACTCAGAATTCATGGCTGCTTATTTATAGATATCTTTGTTTCTCCCTGTCTCAGTTGGCGTTCTGCTGTTGCAGTTTACGTCATTGGTTGGGTTACGTTAGCATAAGAGTAATGCATTGCGAAATCAGTTTGGCTATTCTATCTTCTCTTCTTTCAACGTATGTAGCTATTCTACAATCGTTTTGCAATAGCAACCAGCACAAATAAAGTATTTGGTTCTGTATTAATAACACTCCAGCATGCGGACTTGATTTTTGGTTCCTTAAGTGGGCTATCTCTCCGCATGTCTTAGATGGGTAGCTGCGGCAATGGTTCAGTGGTTATTGTGCTCGGCTGCTGACCCAAAAGGCGCGAATTCGATCCTGGCTGCGGCGGCGGTCGCATTTTGTTTGATGCCCTCCGTCGCTTTGGGATGTTAAAGCCGCAAAAACTAGCAAGCCTTCATGACCATGTGTTTCAAGCAGTAGGGGGAGGTACATCTGTGGTTATGGCCTGGCTGCAACCAGAAATAAGCAGCACTGAACAAATACTTGTGTTGCGCTTAATGGTCACTGGTAACTGAAGTTGGCGTGCTTGTTCTTACTTTGTATCCACATTTCGGCTATTATACTTTTTTTCCGTTATAGTATTTTTCCGATTGCAAGTCAAGGTATCACAAGCTTGCCGTGATTTTTTTTTTCCTGAACTTGTCCGATGCACAAGTTGGAGTAAAAAGCCTATTTAGCCCCAGTGATGCATCACTTAAAAAAAAATGCATCTTGCTTTTTAGCAATGCGACATATTGCCGAAAGATTAAGCGATCTCTAATTAGTAGGATATCAAACCGGAACACGACCAGGTTAACAAGTTAAAACAACTGGTTGAAAGGTAGCCGAAAAAAGTGAAGCAAAACGAAAAACCTTTAAGAAAAATGCTTACCTGCCCCACAAAAGTGCACGCTTTTTCTTGCTTGCTGTTTGACCGTAGCTGGCTGTGTTTTTAAAGCTCACTTTCGTTCTTCTCGACACTGTATTCACGTCGACTACCCTCAGTCTGCTGTGTCCACCTTTCTTGTTTGTTATCCGAGAATAGATTTGTGCCATCTTTCAGTAATTTTCTCTCAGTACTTACTTGTTATCACACCGATGAAGTGTTTACATGGCAATGCCTTTTCGTTAATGTACGGCTATAGTGTCTGGCGCCTGCAGCAACAACTCACAGGCTCAATCGCAGTGTGGCTGGGCACGGGTTGACGGGTTCGGTTCCTTGTTGTGGTGGCAGCGTTTGAACAGAGAGACGAAATGCAACTATAAACATTCAGCTCCGATAAAGGCACCCCTGTAACTAAGAAACTTATGTTTGCCATTTGTCCAAAATATTGCACAGGGCTAGGAGAAGCTCAGAAATTGCAGCTACTGTTAAGAAATAGTTTGGTTTGGTTTATGGGGTTTAACGTCCCAAAGCGACTAAGGCTATGAGAGACGCCGTAGGGGAGGGCTCCGGAAATTTCGACCACGTGGGGTTCTTTAACGTGCACTGACATCGCACAGTACACGGGGCCTCTAGAATTTCTCCTCCAAAGAAATTCTAGCCGCCGCGGCCTGGATCGAACCCGCGTCTTTCGGGTCAGCAGCCGAGCACCATAACCACTGAGCCACCGCGGCGGCGTTAAGAAATAGTATGTGTATACTTAACAGCGCGTGACATGTGAAAGGGACAGAAATCATAGGATAAGCGAACGGGTGAACTGTAACAACGGCCTGAATGTCGGGCAAGGAACAAAGATGATAGCAAGCTTGTAGCTTTATTAAGAAATTAAAACTAAAGTGTTTTGAGATACAAAATTTGTTAAGCAGAATATAACAATGGAGTGGACGAAACCTGCGCATTCCGGGCTTCCCATCTAGCACCTGACAGGTAAACTTGCTTCAAACAGTTTTTCTAGGCCTCCTTGCGGGTATGTGCGCGAAAATAATACTCAAGCATTGATAACGTTGACTGTAACCTCGCATTTCTAAGTTGAGCTGCTATATTCATTCAGAGGTGAGGGATACAACACGCTATGCGCTGCTGTTGCAAAGGTAGAGTAAGGTAAGACTTCTTTATTAATAAGCATTCACAAGCATTCTGCGGTGGCATGAGGAGAAATTTCTCCATGCAAATAAGGAAGGCTAGCCTACCTAACCTAAGTTCAGTCTTTAAATCCGCTTTTTTCACCAATGTATGACCCGCTTGCTGTCAAACACACCTGAACACAGGCACAAAAAGCCAAAGAATTCGTTTTATATGCAAAATCAAAAATTAGAATAAATGTTTGGAATGAAAAACGCACCGCAAAAAAAAAGGGAGGGGAACATAAAATTAAAAAAAAAATGGAATTTTTTCTCGATAGATTAGCCATCGCCTTTTTCACTGCAAGCTACGACTTCTGACAGCGGATCCTACAGCCAGCAAGTGTAAGCATCCGCCGGCTGTACCGTTCATCACAAATAATCAATACACTGGGTCACAAAGAGCACTGTTGCACAAACGCAGGGCTAGGGGCCGCTAACGTCGTTTCAGATGAGTATTTTGATTGTTTATCCATACTTGTAATTTGGCCTGATGCTACGCCTAATCGCTGCTGCTTCAGAAAGCAATTTTTCAGACCACATGTATTCAAAATACCGTAACGCTCCAACCATTTGTCTAGCAGCAGAAAAACAAAAACACAAAACACAGGAAAGAGTACATCGAAACAAAAAAGAAGCAAAAGGTCAACAAAGTGCGATGTGCAGGAGTGACGACACATAAGCAGGTTCTGAACTTGTTTTTGCGTGACTCTGACCTCTAGGGGGGAACCGCGCACGACGGCCGAGTACGCAACCGCCGTTGGAGGTCAACGGCGGCCGAATGCAATACACGTGACCCGACCGTGTTTGTGTGCGGTCATAAGGTCCCTTCGGAATCAGCGAGCGGCCACTTTTACTTTTCCTTAGAGCTGCTTGCGGTTAGTCTCGACGCCACACGCAGGGAGGCGCCTCGTGACTAACCAGTCTGCACGCGTGACTGACCAGTGGTCGGCATTGGCCAAGCGCCCCCCAGCCGAGGGTAGCTTTTGACCTGCACAGCTGGTTGATTTACGGCAGGACATCCAGCAGCTCCGCGCGCGAGGTGTTTTCTGTGCCACTGGCAAACGCGTGTCGCTTTAGGCAGCTCCGAATTTGACCTTGAGCCATTCTCAAGAAGATTGCTTGCTGCGTATAGGTGGCACAGTTGTCCACCGTGCCGTGTACATCCTCTGCTGGCTACGCAGTCTGATCTTCGTTAATGGTATAGGCTTCTACGCCCGAGGTCGAGGGATCGAATCCACGTCTACGTGGCCTCATTTCGCTAAAGGCTAGAACCAATGACGCCCCTGTGCTCAGTGACTACTGTAAACGCTAAAGAACAACACATTGAGAAAATCTGCTGCTCTCCACTTCAGTGCCTCATTCACTTTCCCTTATTTAACTCCTTCTTGATCTCATCCTTTAGGGCACATATCAGGGGTGTTAAATGAAGCACTTATTGCGTACTCCGTTCCATTAATAAGCAACTCTCCTCAGTGTGAGAGGGGTAGCAGAGGCTGCTCATGAAAGCTATCAGATAGGTGTTTCTCATCATTTAAGGAATTATGTATTATTGTCATTAATATCCTTACTGGCATTTCTGCAGTTGCTTATTATGGGCGTGCTGGTTACACAACGAATACGCAGTATACATGTCGCTTGTTCTGGCCCGTTAACGTAATTAGCAACCACTTCTAACAGTGCCAGTGACTGCACTGTGTAAGACACAAGATCCTGCATGGGCCTCACGTGTACAGTGGTCGCACCTACGACGGTCTTCAATCCCTTCCTGTTGAACAAGCTATGGAACGTGCTTCCAGCCCTTTCTGCTCGCGTGTTAACGCGCGCGGCAATTGCATCTCAGCTTTGCATTCTTTATCTAGGAATCCACCCTGGTGCGAGAGCAAAGAACCAGTGAAGGTTTTTCACTGGAGCAGTTGTAGGATAGTTGTGGGTGCGTGTCGCGTGTGTGTCTTACTTTTTGTTATCTCGTTTAGTATACGCTGCGCATATAATGTCATACGACCAGTATTTCCGGTGGGGGAATCAGTATGGATAGCCTGTGTCTGCCACAGCTTGTCGGCAGATTTTTCTTCCTTGATGTCGCAGATCCTTCCCTGCGATGTGTTTGTTATTTAAACTTGGTAGATATTTGCCCCTATTTGTGGTCATGACAAAGTGCATTAAATAGGTGGTCATCGGGGTTGACTCTGAGTTGAGTGCGGCGTCTTTTCTTGAAACGGTCTCCTTTTAGGCTGTATTTCTCATGCATGCCTGTGCCATATACTGTATTTGTAGCAAATAGCACGAGTTATTATGAGGTGTTACGCGCTGTGCTAGTTCTGCTATTAGCCCCCCTTGAGATTAACCTGTGTTGAAAATAGGCAGGGTGATTATTTTAGCATAAGCGTCCTTTTCTTTCTGTAACAAGAATGTTTGTCTGTTTGTTTATGGGGTTTAACGTCCCAAAGCGACTGAGGCTATGAGAGACACCGTAGTGGAGGGCTCCGGAAATTTTGACCACCTGGGGCTCTTTAACGTGCACTGACATCGCACAGTACACGGGCCTCGAATTTCTCCTCCAAAGAAATTCAACCGCCGCGGCCGGGATCGAACCCGCGTCTTTTGGGCCAGCAGCCGAGCACCATAGCCACTGAGCCACCACGGCGGCGGTGTAACAAGACTAGTGTTCACGATTATCTGCTGTCCCTGTCCAGCAGCCGTGCACGTTGAGGATTAGCGCTCCTTCTATTTCTTTTAGGATTCATTAAAAATAAGTATGGGACAATCACGCCGTGTTACTTTCCACAAAGAGACACTAAAAACAGCTAAATCCGCATTTCTCATGCCTTTAATGGATTACTATTCTCCCCATGACATAATTCTTCGCTTCCAGCATCACGTAAACACTTTTCGGCATTTCTGTCCCTAGAAACATGCCTTTGCGGAGCGTATCTGTATCGATGGTGCGGGTAGCTAGACTGAGACTTCAACTTAATGATTTTTCAGGGAGCCAGCCTAGTGACATATATGTGGAATTTATTTAGAGAACATTATTCTTCTTAGCAACGGACTGGCCATGTTCGTTTTGCCTGTTTTTTAAAGCGAAACTTAAAATAGCTTTATTTTTACTGTGTGTTGTACGCTATGCTTCAACGCTGCTAAACAACTTCCCTGTCTGCGCTCAAGAAACAAGCTCCGATAAAGCGTCAAGTGACCTGATAAAAGCACTCCTGATCTTGAGTAAATGCCCTGAACGTGGTGTCGTAATATTCAAGGCAGAGGCATGATTACTTCGGTCTGTAGAGAACATCGTCTCCTGGCTAAACCAATATAAGAATCTTCAGGGCGGGCCGCAGGTGAACCTAACCGAAACAAGCAGCCTAGTAGTACATTTTGTCGTCACCGCGCGGTATCTTATGCGAGAGGCTAATGTGTACACAGGCACGTTTTTTGATCTTTAATGGTTCTTTAATGTCTGAGACAATTTTTTTGATGCAATAGCGTTAAGGCTCTCAGCTCCGCAGAAAATATGATATCTTCTTCTTCATCTGCATTGTGAGCGAAAAATCTCCGGAGGAGCAACATAGGTGGGTGGGCCACCTAGGTCCCGTTACCTTGTGGTGTCAACCCAACACGCCCACTGGATTGTGTGAAAACTGACCACCATGGCAGGTGGTAATTAAATTAATGATTCGTCCCTCGGAGGAGGAAAGAGACTTTAATGGATAATGGAGAGGTCTGCCTGGTTATAGGCCTGGCATGCTACTCCAGATGACGATGAAAGAAAAGGGTAAAAAAAAAGGTGACATCAAACATACTCAACACTCACGCACTCTCACACACACAACGAGTATCCCTTAGATGACTATCAAAGTATGTCCACTAAACCCGTGTACCTTGGAAAAACTAAGCAAGCTTTTGTCCCTCGCTCAGCCGAAGTCGCATCAGTCCAGGGTCCAAGGACATGCTCCAGGTGCACGGGGTCGTCCTGACGATGTCCTAAAGCACCTAACAGTGCCTTGCTATGAGTATTAAAGATTTGGCAGTGGCATATCAAGTGTTCAATATCTTCGCGCACACCACATGTCGGGCGCAGAGGGCTACTTGATACACCAATTTTATAAAGATAGAATTTAGTAAAGGCAACGTCCAGACGAATTCGGTGCAGGCAATTACGGTCACGTCTATTTAAATTCCAGAGCATGCGGAATTCACAAACGGGGTCAATGCGATAGAGGGGTCTGTATTGACGCCGCGGATCACACCACAAAGAGCGTGGTGTTCGGGAAGAAAAACCTCGGTACCGCAAACCCCACCGGTGGTAGCACCTGCCATCCCGGGGAATTGTACAGCCGGCCAAATCCTTAGCTGGCGTGCGCGAAGGCCGCTTCTTCTGCACTCTTGCGCTTTGCGACGAAGCAGACTGGCGGAAAACTCAATATTAAGCACAAGCTTAGTGTTACTGTGCTTAGATTTGAAACTTTCGCAAGTTTTCTCCGTCATAAGCTGCGGGAGCGTGGAAAGCGAGGCCGTCACGCACGCCAGCTAAAGATTTGGCCGGCTGTACCTAACGCCTAACCTCTGCACCACTGCGCCAGATCAGCAAAATCAGTTCCAAAAAAAGTCCGCACATTCTTTGTGAATCGCATATTGTGAGTATTCTCTGTCTTACTTTTTTTGTGTGTAAGACCTCTACAATAAAAGTGGTTTTTTGATAGTAATACTACTGCTACTACTGCTAGGCGCGGTGTAAAGCTTCGTGACATTCATATTTATTGCTTGTTAGGAAGAACGATCGTTTCATCTGCACACGAAAGTCTCAAGCCGTTCCATGCAGCACAAATTTCAAATACAGTCGACAAGACTTGAAGGGTTTTCAAAATCGTGTTTTGAAAACCCACCGGACGGCATGACAAATACTACTGAAAACCTTCGTATAGGAATCAGCAAGCTACAGGCTTGTGCGGTCGAATTGTAGAAGACAAGAGCTGACGGACGGTCCAGTATTTAGTCGAATCTCCGATACCATCGAAACCTGGGCAAAAACAAAAAGAAAAGGTGTAACGCTTCATATCCAAATGTCTATAGAGAGTTAGCTAACGTCTAGAGATGTTTGCTGTGCAAACCAGTTTGTAAAATTTCCTGATTCTAAATGTCGGCCAATAATAGTTAACTTTTCCTGCTTCAAGATAAAGAAAAAGTTCTTTCAATCTAAAAAAAATAAAGTAATCAGCAATAGCAATGTGTACGTAACTGAAGATAAGATCACTTTCTGGCCACACATCAAGCTCACCAGAAGCATATCTAATTCGCAGAATCTTAGTCGCATTCCACCTACTTCCAAATGAAATATAACCAGTTATTTTTCAACGAAACGAGCGACATTTGTGACCAATCACGACGAGAACTTTTGAATATAAAAGTACCAGCTAGCATTTTACCTGAAGGCGTTCAGCTACACTTTTTAATTTTGTGCAAACCACCTACTCATTAAATTAGTTCCTTCAGTATTCCAGTATTCGGCTGTTTTATTCAATAACATAAAAAGTGTTGTAAGTAACCGCTCACAACTTTTATTGGCCAATGATTCCTGCTCTGCAGACGTCCTTATTTCAACCAAAACTTGGCTCCACAGCAACTTCAGCCTTTTCTCTTTACTTGCACAATTGTTTCTTGCCCGTTCCTTGCGTCTGTTAATCCATGTTCACAGACTACCCCTTTCTGATTATTTCACGTACTTTATCTCAGTATAACATCGGCGGGAATGCTGTCAGATCTCTACTTCCGTTCGAAGGAGGCGTCCGAACTCATCAATAGTAACACTAAGAGCCGGCAATTCCCAGCGGAATAACCTTGAAGGACACGAAATCAGCGAGACAACTACAAGAAATAAGTCGTTTCACTCGGCTAAATCAGTCGGCCTTGATTTCACCGAGACCATTGCACGGCAGGAGCCAACTTTCCTCGACCCAGTCCGTCTACACAACGGCGGACGCTCGACAGAAACAAAAGCGCTCATCGAAGTACACTGACCGGGAAGGAGCGAGCCAGTCGGGAATGCTCCGACAAGCCTCGTATAAAGACAACGCGACATCCGTGCCGACCGATATCTGGGCCGGGAGGGCAACAAGACGAGAGCCTGCGTTGGGAAAGAGAGAAGACAGAAAAGAATAACGAAAGAGGAAGCCGAAGCAAAAGCACAACTCCACCGTAAACGGCGGTGGGCTGGTGAGAGGGGGACGCACCCAGCCTTCCGGAAGCCATTCACAACCGTTGTCGCTTATTCAGCCCTGTCGCGGCGGCGATATCTTCCGCGAACGCGAACCACATCCCAGTGAGAGGAGGAAGGAAGGAAAACGGGAGTGGGAGTTGGAGGTTGAGGGGAGGAGAGTAAACGAACTCGTAATCTTTATTGCGTCGCCCAACACTACCGCGTACACACGCGATGGCGGACGTGACTGAAATTCGGCCTCTTGGCCAAACGTTTTGTCGTGTTCACTGGGGGAGGAATTTCGCGTACGGATAAGCGAGCGATACGCGGCTCAGCGCGGCCGCCTGGTGTGAGTTAGCACAATAAAGCGTGAGAGTTTCGTTTTACAGCGCTCCTATCGCTATCGCAGGGTGTAATCGAACTGCGAGTTCGTGATGCCACTGACGATGACGGAAAAGCAATGGCACGCCTTCTGGTAACACTAAAGTAGTCACGTTATCGAAGAATTCCTTTTCGTCTGATATTTCGATAGCCGTGCGTTCTTTTGAGCGGACTCTTTACACGCCCCGCACGTAGCAGTGCTCTCATACAACAAATCCGAATGAAGCTGAGGCTTACAGCGAGGCGCTTTCTCTCAGAGTGCCTGGGATTGTTGCTCTTCCTTCAGGGCAGGGAGAAAATGCCGTGAACATGATGTGTTGCTGGAAGTACCTCTACTGCTGTTTTCCTTTTAAGCGTAGCGCCTTTGTAGTAAATATTTTGTGGTAATTCTTTCAGAGATTGAAACGTTCGGGAAATAACTTCACGAAGTTATTGAGGGTAGTGTGAAGCAAACGCACTTCTGCTCTTTCCGCGACCTTCGTCAGCACTTTTTCAGTGTTCCGACCTACCTCATGAGTTAATGCTGCATCTTGTAGTCGTGGTGCGCGCTGTGTTTGTATACCTGGCAGTTGGACTTTTCGCTTTTTGTTCTTCGAGAACTCCATGAACGTTTTTCGGTGCAAAAATTAGAGGACAACTTCCGTTTTTTTTTTCGTCGGTATAACTTCTTACGTACTAATTTTCCTTTCTTTTTCGGTGAAATATGCGACCTTCGTATGTGGGCATAAGCGGCGCAGAACTTATTTCGCCCCCTTGTTAAAGAAAAAAGCAGCTCATGTGTTGGTACTTAACACACAAATGATCGTATTAAGAGGTATTCTTTCAGAACGAAGTCGTACAGTCGTAACAAAAAGTAAAGAAGTCGATGTTAAATGATCGAGCCGTAAGACATATACGTAAGTGAAAATTCAGTTCTGAAAACATATCTGTCACGTTTCAGTTTTACTCTGCGTGGAACCATAGTACCGCCAACCATGGGTTCCACGTGGAACCGGTAGTGATGGCGCAGCCGGTTAAAGTCGCAAAAGGCCGGAACATGACACATTCGTGGCGCTTACGTACGGTTCCACGTTGTCGGTTGCTTGTTAGTGTTCCAAAGCTGTCAGTGTCCTTATATTAACTGGGAGAACCTATAAAACTAAGCGACGCCCCTATGCAGGTGACAAGTTTGAGGAGACGGCTCTATAAGCCAGCCGACAGGGCTTAGCATAACCAGGAGCTTTGGACGAGCTAATTTTTCACGTTTATAAACGCATATTTTCATATAATGAAACATTTCTCTATAACAATCAATGTAACCGCAGATCACCCGTCGACAGGCTTGAATTTCTTTTCTATCAACGGATTTGCTAATGTGAAGAGCGCTCCCCAGTGGTTTTCTATGAAAGTGTTAAGTATTAGATACTAAGTATTTCGCTGCATATCAGAAGAATGGACCATTACGTTCAATATTTCCGTAAACATACATTGCAATACTCTAATACTCAAATATTTTGTTCAAGAAAGCTGGACTTTGATAGGGGGTGGAGCCTCGCTATGTGCAAGGGCATGTCTGATTTCACGGATAAGTTCCTCAGAGCTCCCAGCCTCCGCCCAAAATTTTATGGATACCGTTTTCTCCTCACGTTGCTCGTTCCTGCAGTTTCTGAATTTCCTCTTACTGTAATTGGCACTGAATACAGAGCTAGGTTCCCATTTGTTTGCTACAAATGCTGACCTTTTTCGGTTAGAACGAAGATCACAAACCGAATTCGGCGTTCTTTTAATTGTTTTTTTCTTGGTTTGGACCTGTATGTACTTCCAACCCCTGGTTGCACCATATACCGAAACGGAGTGTTCGATATTTCTACTGATGATATATCGGCTGACTGGCCATAGTGGATGCCGCCTTTGAATATTATACTGAACACGCTGATATTTTATGTTGTAATATAATTAAATTATATTTCAGTAATACAATGGTCAACATTGTTGAAATATAATATAATGTTAATATAATGTTCAAAGTTATGTTCAACAGTCTTGCAAGGGAACAGCAGTTGGCAATTGGTAGCGAGGTGCTAGAAGTAGTAAGAGAATATGTCTACTTAGGGCAGGTAGTGACCGCTGATCCAGATCATGAGAGGGAAATAAATAGAAGAATAAGAATGGGGTGGAGCGCATATGGAAGGTTCTCTCAGAACATGTATGGCAATTTCCTAACACCCCTGAAGAGAAAAGTCTACAACAGCTGTATCTTACGGTACTCACCTATGGGGAAGAAACGTGAAGGCTAACAAAGAGGGCTTAAGTTAAGGACAACGCAGCAAGGTATGGAAAGAAAAATGATGGCGGTAACGTTAAGAGATCGGAAGCGGGCGGAGTGGGTGAAGAAACAAACGCGGGTTAATGACAGCCTAGTCGGAATTAAGAGGAAGAAGTGGGCTTGGCAGGGCATGTAATGCGAAGGCAGGATAACCGCTGGTCCTTAAGGGTAACGGAATGGATTCCAAGAGAAGGCAAACGTAGCAGGGGTGGCAGAAAGTTAGGGGGGTGGATGAGACTAAGAAGTTTGGGGGGGTACGGTGACCGCGGCTAGCAAAGGACAGGTTTAATTGGAGAGACATGGGAGAGGCCTTTGCCCTGCAGTGGGCGTAGTTAGGCTGATGATGATGATGAAGAATATAATGAACACAGTGATGCAATTGGTGCACTATTTCGGTCAAACGCTCTCGCGTGGCCAAGGTCTACTCAGTGTCCAGTTCATATCCGACGGGAATGCGCGCACGGATAAAATTTTTCAAACATGATACTCCCGGAAAAAGAGCGAGCCAAGGCTCTTAACTGTCTTCATGAATTTCTAGCGTTTGTCTTGTCTGGATTCCTTCTGTGTGCGTCTTCCTTGTGCGCTAGCAACTATGCCAAAAGAGCGATAGCTGTTTTTGTTTTTTTGTCTGTAGGGCTGGACAGATTCTTCCTTGCTGCTCACCACGTGCCAGTTTCCACGAACGCTTCCAGCAATCACGATCGCGGATTGGAAGCACACTGCGCGTTCTAGGTGCGGTGTTCTCCTCAACGTGTTTATCTACTCTGCAATCGCAACAGCCCATGATAGCTAGCTTACACGCAACACGCAGTTGTCGTATGACTTAAGATAAGCGTGTCGTATATTTCAGCGCAGGTTTCCTTGACAGCAGTTCTTACGACTACGGCCAATAAAATTGGTTAGGCGTTCCCGATGTCAAATGAAATAGGCTGCAGTTGTGTCTGTTATCTCCTTAGCCAGCGTCTAGTACTCATCATTTTCCCTTCGCTTTTACCTGTGGTGTCCTATGAGTAAGTGCGCTCTTCTGCACGACGCAGCAACGGCTTGAACCGGTCTCCGTGTCGATTCGAACCAGTGATATGCCGAACTGAGGTGCAGTCAACCGAAAATAGCGAAGTTGCATCTTTCACCCGCTCCCCCCCCCCCCCCCCCCTTTCTCAAGGCGCAGTCACAAAGAGCGAGATCTTGGTTTCTAAAAACGAGAACAGCTGCGGTTATTGCGTGCCTTTAAAAATAGGTGCCGTATTAAAAAGATTAAAAAGGCAGCTACCGAAGTGCAAACCACAACTAAAACAAAAATGTCTCTCCGAACTTCGCAGTCGAAGTGAAATTCTGTTCTGAATATTTATTTGGAGGAAGCTGTACTCATAATTTGCATAATGTTAAAAAGATGGGTATCTTTCCTTAGTACTTGTAGACGCGACAGAGTTAGTTGTTGTTAACCAGATCTTGCTATATAACTTCAAGTACGTTTCACCCATTGGAAAATATCATGGACGCGCTGGACTATAATCATATATGTAAGCGAGAACTCACAACTTCGCTCCAATGGAGGACTGTTAAGAAAAAATGGCTGAGGCTTAGCTAAGGTTAAGCCTAGTCAGATGCGAAGCATATTGATGGCTTTCCTTGGTTGAATACTTGGTCATTTTAATACAACCACTAGAAGCCTTCGTCGTGGGGGAAGACAACGGCATGGCTACAGCGGAACGTCGACTAACCCCGAGACGCGCGTTGGGTGAGCGCCTGGATTGCCACGGAAGCCGCGTCCGCCTGCCCGGTGGAGCGAGCGTTTCACCTACACCGAGTGTGAACGCGCGTTCGAAATGCGCGGGAGTGTGACGTCACCATACCACGTTATTCACACGGCGTGCAACTGCAGCGACGGCACAAGTTGGAGCCCCGTCTGTCATCTGTTGTGACGTCATTGTGTCACGTTGTGTGACGTCACCATACCACGTGGTATGCACGGCGTGCAACCGCATCGACGGCACAAGTTGGAGCCCCGTCTCTCATCTGTCGTGACGTCATTGTGTCACGTGGTGTGCACCGCGTGTAACTGTCACGAAGGGCTTGGGTTACCTATTGTAATATGCTTCGCATAAAAGGAACGGGTGCACGCCTTGCTGAGGCTCATGTTTGGCACTATATAAACATTATTTCATTCCTACGTGCTATATCATTCGCGAAAGTGGAGGTAGGAGCATTCGAAAACACCGATCAAAAGTTTCGCGGCAACACTCGTGCCCCAGCGCCATGCCGTAAAGCACGCGTGAGTGCACCGGCCATGTTTTAATTTCAGCTTCCACTGCTCATCTGCATCCTTGCGCCCGAAGGCTAGCACTCCACGCTCGCGTGTGATGCCTCACAACCCGCATACCTCTTACTCTGGGGTTAAGGTTAACAAAAAAAAATGGCATGACGGTGACATGACGGGGACCGTGACATGACACTTGTCAATGCGATATTCAGCGACAGCTGTTAATGCAATATATTGCGGTTTAGGAAAATTGGCAGAGGCTTATGTTGGTTAAGCCTGGAAGGTTGCGAAAGCAAATCGCAAGCAACTTTAGCGACTAAAGTAGTGAAAGGCGAAAACCTGAGGGCTGCACGGAACGCCGGAATTAGCTTACAGTGCTACTGAGGTGTCCACTAAACCACAGAGTTGGTAAGGCGCCTTTCCTTTCCTCCAAATCAACGCAGTCTACAACGCTATGTCAGAGTGCATCAATGAACGCCGGAATTAGCTTAAAGTGCTATTGAGGTGTCCACTAAACCACAGAGCTGGCAAGATGCCTTTCCTTTCCTCGAAATGAACGCAGTCCCCTCTCTTACTGCCTGGGATCTGCGGCGCTCCGTGGCTACCGACTTGGTAGCACAGATTTTACCTAGGTATGACGTCACAGGCGCGAGCGCCTCCACGCGTCATCAAACTACCGCCGGGACCACGCTGAAGGCTCAAAACCTAGCGTAGTATTGCTTTCGCAATAATATGAGCGCTACCTCTTTGTAGTTCTACAGCGCTCTTTTCAGTATCCCACACATAGTCGTTTACGCACCAGCCTATACAGCTCGTTCGGTCGAAAAGCCGTCAGCACCGTAGTTGTAGCTGCCGGCACCGCGCATCGTAAAAAAGTCTGTCATGCCAACCGTTTGCCGCAGAATGTACCAGATGGTGTAATACCATTCAGCGTTTCGAGCTGCATAAAGTGACAAGTAAGAGAGCTTGCCGCAGGAATTCGAACCGGCGACCTATAATCGGGGCTGCGGGTGTCCACGGAGATGTGTGAGACAGTTACTGCAACTTCCTTTCCTTAAATCCAATTTTAGTTTCCTTCATTATGGCATGTCTCTCTCTCTCTCTCTCTCTCTCTCTTCTTTCACTCCCACCTACCTCCCTTTCCTTAAGGCGGGGTTCGGGTGTCCACCGAGATATGTGAGACAGCTACTACGTCATTCCTTTCCTCAAAAATGCCTTGCGTTCAAAGCTGTTTCTAAAGGGCAAGGCGTTGCGCTGAACGGCGATGGCGTTCCGTGAACTCCTTGGCAGCGCTGCAACACGCTGTCGCGTTCCACTCTTATTAAAGGCGAAGCTTAAGCGTCTTCCCAATTTTTTTTTATTCATTTAAGCCTGTGGTAGAATTGTTGTAGCAGGCAAACCCTACACTTTTTTAGAGCGCAGCTCTTTGGCGCCAGTTTCCGCGTTTCACGGCGTCGCCGTTGCCGTCACCGTTGTCCGTTGTAACCAGCAGTGGACACCTTAGACGCCCTTAAAGCTGCGAAACCAATGGAGCGGTAGCTTGGAAAGCAGAGGGAAAAATTCATAAACTGGTTTTTGAGAAAGGAAATGGAGCACTATCTGTCTCACCCATCTCGGTGGACACCTGAACAGAGGGAAGGCGCATAACTGCACTCTTGAAACAGTGGACACCTCAGTCGTACTTTAAGCTACGTGGCAGTAGTGACAGATGTGCGCTGCATGCGTTGGCATTGACAAGGTAGAGAGAGAAAACTTTATTTACAGAGGAATTCGGGGCACGCCCCAGGGTCCCCGCACGACCCCACTGCACTCAAGTGTTTATGTTCCGAAGGTCCATAACACTGGCAGCACGGCCGGTGGCGATGGTCTGCACGGCCGGGTCCTCCAACGTTGGCATTGACAACGTTGTGCCAGAAACGCGGCGCTGAAGTCATAGGCCTTCTGCGTTCTTTGTGTTCATTGGCGTTGACCACGTTTTACGCTCCTATAATTTTAAGGAAAGGAAGGGCGCTTAACTGGCTCACTGGGTCAGCGGACACCTTAATCGCGCTCATAGGTACGTGGAGTGATGAGAGAGAGAGAGGTAGTGGGCTGCATGCGTTAGCGCTGACAACGGTGAGCGAACTCTCTCGATCAACCATTAAGTGCCACCTGCCATGGTGGCAGGGTGGGTGTGGACTTAAATGTAGATATAAGTACGAACAGGAATTTCTTAGCACTCATGTGGCAGAACATCTATTTCCTCTCACTCGTAACGCCTCCCACGGCTGTGAAAACCTCGCGAAATACTTGCATAAACCTCATTTTGGAGAAGCAGGCATTGGTGCGGCAAGTCGAGCATATATTTATCTATTTCTCCGACCACAAAGTGTTCTTCATGACAATCAAGAACTGTTAGCGGAATGTTTCTTGAGGAAAGAATGTGTGTGAAAAATAACACGTTGTCTGTAATTGTATACACATGCCTTGCTCGAATTCTTTGCCTCAAGCTATCGAAAAACTGAAACAGCTGATGTGCTGCGCTGAAATTTCGGATTAGGAAGTAACAAAATCGTCGGCAATTTTTTTTAGTAGTTTGTTTTCGCTTTTGTATAGTTGCGAGACTCCAGGATGAGCAACTAAGGTCCTTTTCTTTAATAAAAGATTATGATAGCCTAGAACAGAATGTGGATTTGTAAAATGCCTCTGGCAAGCACATAATGAATGGTTTTGAAATGGCCTGGTGTTTAAATGGCCTCGTACACTTTTACGTTCTTTTAAAGGATGTAGATGTTTTTTTTTTAGCGAATTACAGCCTCCTAGGTGCTCATAACTTCAGCCCTCACAGCTTTTACTTGCACCTGGCGATAGGGGCGCCACTGAATCCTGCTTGCGTCACAGAGCGGTGTTTGTCCACAGAAATGTATATAGGTATATTCCCTTGAGGCAAAAAGCGTCAGTCTTCGCATAAAGGGAATCTTTAGAACATTGGAGGGCGTATTTTCTGCTCCGCTGCTTCATTCAGGCGCTCTTGCCGATGCTCAATAAGCTACTATTTCGAGCTCGGATAACGTTGTTGGAAACAATATTATGTAACATGTACTTTCGTTGAGTTTTTCAGCCCTTTTAGAGACTTTTTCAGAAGGTTTAGGAAAAATTGGGGGTGCGGTTTGTTTCTTTTGATTGAATGTAGCCAGATTTATAGATTTAAGCGATGCTTTTCACGCTTCCCTATTTCTTATACCTTTGAAAGTCAGTACACTTTTTTGGTGCTTAGATGCTTAACCATTCGAGTAATTTGAGTCAGATGCCCCATATAGATGCGATGATGATGATGATGAAAACATTTATTGAAAGCCACAATGCCTTAGTTGAAGGGAAGGCTGATCGGGTCCATAGTCCGGGACGCCGTTGGCAAAAGCCGCTGCCAGTGCTCTGGCGACGAGGGCTCGTTGTTCCTCGAGGTCCGAGCTGGACAGGGCCGCCTCCCAGCCCTCCCACGTATAAGAAAAAAAATCTTGAACATAGCCAGATTTAAAACTTGTGGGGTTTTCGAAACTTTTTTTAGGAAACGGTTACCTCATCACAATGACATATATGACAGATATATTCTTTGCTTTTACCAGGCAAAGTATATCCATCATGGCTTGAATATCAAAATTTTTACGCCATTGCAACGTTTCCAAATTGCGCTGAGCGCGAAAACCTGGCCTTGTCACGACGTCGGACACGATTATTTTCTTTCGTATTTTTTGCATTTACCACAAAACGAAATATTTCTTTCTTGGTCTACTGAAAAATGCACACATAATGCCAGAAGTAATCAAGAAATGTGAAAATCGAAAATATTTATAGGCAGCTTGATCGCTCATGAAATCCGCCATGTAAGAAACAAGAAAGGACTCAATGACATCGTTGACCGTTTGAAATATTATTAATATTATTAATTTCTGGTCATTATAAATGCGGATGACCAAAGCTCCCCTGTCGGTCAAAGGCAGTATGTGGTCACGGATGATTTGATCCGAAGGTCAGTCAGCGCTTTAGCCAGAAGGTAATTTTTTTCAGACAACAACGTTCCTTCTCTCCAGGCAATCATATCACATTTAGAAAGAATATGACTGCCGCCCGCCAAGTGATAGTACCAGCAAAAATGCGTTGGCGGAGACGGCCGGCAGTAGGCTCACAGAACAGAGTATTTGCGAATGGGGTCGTGCGGGGACCCTGAGGCGTGCCCCAAATTCCTCTTCCCAAAAAGTTTTTCTTTCTCTCTTTGCAGCCGCCAATCTTGGGATTGCTTTTTGTCGGTATTATTTATTTATTTTCGAGCAGTGACAACAATATAGCAAGTACTTGGAGCCAAAAATTGCTTTTTGTCGGCATTATTAATTTATTTTCGAGCAGTGACAACAATACAGCAAGTACTTGGAGCCAAAAATCGCTTTCCGGTAGAAATTTTTTGTTAAACAACAGCTTAACGTAGCTAAGGTCGCGCAGTCGAATTGCATTTCGGAGCCGAAATGCAATTTCGGAGCGTGCCCCGAATTCCTGTTAAATTAAAGTTTTTCTCTCTCTCTCTCTGGACTCTGCGATATCAAGGTAGGCTAAGCAACCTCACGCGTTAGAAGTTATTCTGCACGCCTCCATTCCAATGCCCTTCATAGTCCGCGCGTAGCATCCGGAAGTAAACGCCATTCACCACCGCATACACTCTGAGCCTCTAAAATATTGCGAGATTGTCTTTATATGTTTTTTATTTTTCTTTCGTCATTTGTTTCATTTCTTCCCTGCGTTCTAGTCTGACATTCCGGGAGTCTTGGGTGTGATTTCCGGTTTATAATGACGCCCCGAAACAGAGCATAGCATCTTTTATCTATTTCCGCTCCTTATCGCTGTCTCATTTGTTGTTAAGGTATCTTTTTCCCCATGCTTTGTTGAGCCGGCGTAACGAAACACTGCACAAGACGAAGAATAACATAGATGAATGGCGTCCGTGTCTGTGCGTCTTGCCTTTCCGTCCTCGTAGTTTCACGCAGTGTCTGAAAATGACCACTGGTCTCCGCATTGCACAACCTTTATGAAACACGTGAGATTATAGAGCAGCGGGGGACAGATACGCAGCCGTCGTAACCCAAAACGGCCCAGACGCCCACGGCCGGACCCAAGCAGGCCCCGGGGCCCAAGCCCGAACCCAAGAAGGCCCAGTCCGGGCCGCCAAAATTTGTGAAGTCCGGGAACCCGACGAGGCCACCGGTCCTGAAAGCCGAGGATTTCCCACCTCTGGTACCGCGCCAAAATCAGGTGAGCAGTTGGAGTGGGTTAGTCTCTGGGCCCACCCCCCCTCCCTCCCCCACCGAATCCGCCCTACAGCGGCAGGTAGAGGAGCTCAGGCGCCAAAATCAAATTCTCGCCCGTAAAATTCAAGAATTAGAAGCTAAGCAGGCCGGGCAGTCCGAGCCCATGCAGAACGCTGAGCCCGAGGATAGTGATGACGGATCCTCAGTATCATCTTGCCTAACTAGCGTCTCGCGGCAAACCGCGGACACGGTGGTCGATTCGGCCCCCGCGGACGCCGGCCGCTTCGAGGCCCTGGAGCGTAAAGCCGAGCAGTTGGAGGAGCGGGTGGCAGCGCTCCCGAACCAAATTATGATTGCGGTCCGCGAGTCCTTTCAGGACATGTTCAGTTCCGCATTTGCTACAATGCTTCCCGACATTGCGACCCAGGTGACTGACTCTGTCCTTAAGGCGGTGCAGCCCTGGGTCAGCTCCCAAATAAAAAATTATCTCTCCTGCGACTCCCCGCAGCTAAAACGTAAAATAGCTCCTCGACAGGCAGCGGAAGAAAGCGGTTCCGGGCCGATAGCCGCGGCGTTGATGCAACCCCTACCTGGGGCTGCGCCGGCCTCCGAACCGAGTGGCTACCCAGCACTGTAAAATAAAAACATCAATATGGCTGGCAAACCTTCTCAGAAAGCTAAAAAATTAGACCAATTCGAAATCATTCAATGGAACTGCAGGGGTTTCAGAGCCTGCAAAAAACGGTCACATCTCCAGCTCTACCTGCAGTCCCTTGGTGACATGCCGGCGCTTCTTGCTTTGCAAGAGCCCGGCAATGATGCTAAATTCTCTGGGTATAGCTCGTTTCAGGGGGGCCCCTCGACCTGCATCCTGGTGCATAAAGCATACACCGCGATTCAGGTCGATCTTGATCTGGAGACTGAGCAAGAATACACCATGGTGAGGGTTCTGCCTCTCAGGCGCCGCGACCCGTCAATACATGTGCTTAATGTGTATTGCCCCCCGCATAAGCCGCGTGTTACTTTCAGCGAAATTTTCTATCGTGCTCTCAAGTCGGCTGACAATGAACCCTTGGTGATCATTGGGGATTTCAACGCACCCAGTCTACATTGGGGCTATCACTTCGAGAAATCCAGGGGACGCAAGCTGGCGGAGCTCATCTCCACCCTTCGTCTTACGTTGCTCACGGATCCGTCTTGCCCCACACGTGTGGGCAACTCGGTCACCCGTGACACGTGTCCTGACTTATCTCTCGTTAGGAACACTACAAACGCCACATGGGAGAACCTGGGGGATACCCTGGGCAGCGACCACTGCCTTCTCCGCATCACGCTTTTGGCGAAGGCAGCCCGTAAAAAATGGGGCCAGGCGAAAATAACCAATTGGCACCAATTTCGAATTCAGGACGTCCCTCCGGTACTATTCTCTGACGGCTATGCGGAGTGGGCAACACAGGTCACCAACATACAGAAACAACACACGCAAACACTTCACACCACCGACGAGATCCCCGCAGTGGACAATCACCTCCTGCATCTGTGGGAGGCGCGCCGGAGCTTAACAAAACGATGGAAGAAACACAAGACGAATCGCAAGCTTAGAGCTCGTATTGCACAACTTACGGAGCAGGCTGCGGCATATGCCGCCCAGCTCACAGACGCCAATTGGATAGAACGCTGCAACTCGGCAGCGCGTCAGATGAGCTCGAAGGGGACTTGGCGTCTCTTGCGCAGCCTCATCGACCCTTCTCAAACGAAAGGGGAGACGCAAAAACAGCTCCGGCGGGCTCTGCACGGGTACCAAGGTACGACGGCGCAACTTGCGGACACTTTGTGCGACAGGTATCTCTGCCGCACAAACGACCCGGTTGGGCCCGAGTACACGTACTCCGGCAAGCCAAATCAGGATTTAGACGCCCCTTTTGAGTTGCATGACTTTAAGGCGGCCCTGGCTAAAATGCGCCGAGGTGGGGCACCGGGTCGGGATCGCATAACAGTGAAACTGTTGGCGAACCTCTCCGACTGTGCATATCTCCATTTGCTACAATACATAAATCAGATCTGGGATGGGTGTCCGCTCCCACTCGAATGGAAAACATCCCTTGTAACGTTCATCCCCAAAGCAGGTAAAGCCGTGACTACGGACAACTTGAGACCCATCTCATTAACCTCGTGTGTGGGAAAGCTCATGGAGACGATGGTTCGGGATCGCCTCTCTCCATACATGGAGGGTAAGGGCCTCTTTGCAGACACTATGTTCGGGTTCCGCCCGCACATGTCTGCACAGGATGTCCTACTCCAACTACACAGGGACATAATACGACCCACAGCCATGCAACAAAACGACAAGGCCATTCTCGCCCTCGATCTTAAGGGGGCGTTTGACAATGTTAAACATGCCACCATACTCTCTAACTTGAACACCACTAACTGCGGGGCGAAGGTCTTCGCCTATGTCAGAGACTTCCTCTCTGCGCGTCAGGCACTCCTCCGGATCGAGGACGAGGAGTACGGCCCGTACTCTATGGGTACACGAGGTACACCACAGGGGGCGGTGTTATCACCGCTCCTTTTCAACATCGCCATGATGCACCTGCCCGGCCGACTGGCTCAGGTAGATGGCATAAAACACGCACTCTACGCAGACGACATTACAATCTGGACCACCGAGGGGAGCCTTGGGGAGATAGAGGACCGCCTTCAGCAGGCCGCCACCATAGTCGAAGCATATGCTGCCGACTGTGGTCTCCAATGTGCTCCCGCCAAATCAGAGCTTCTACACGTCAGGACAAACCACAAGGACAACACGTCTCTACACATATCTCTGTCAGGCGGTCCCATCAGAGAAGTGGCGGAGCTCCGGATCCTGGGTCTGTTCATCAATAACAAACTTAGGCCGGACTCTACTATAGCGAAACTCAAGAGCATAGGTGAACAGGTAGGGCGCATGATCCGCCGTGTTTCCAACAAGCGGGGTGGTCTGCGGGGCAGGGACGCGCTACGGCTCGCCTATGCCTTCGTGACCAGCCGGATCCTCTACGCCGTGCCGTACCTACGCACCACCAAACAACAAGACGAGCGCATTGACGCCATCATCAGGAAGGCAACAAAGCGAGCACTGGACCTTCCGGTGGCTACCTCCAACGCCAAACTGAAGGCGTTGGGAGTGGTAAACTCCTATCAGGAGTTGCGGGAGGCCCACCTCGTGAACCAATATACGCGGCTATCGCAGACGGTGCCTGGGCGCCGCCTGCTAAACCGCTTACACATCCAACACACATGCATACCAGAGGGGACGGAGAACATCCCGGTGCTGTGGCGCCACATGCTCTTGGTCGCTCCGCTCCCGCGTAACATGGACATGGCTTCACATGAAGGCAGACGACAAGCGCGGGTTCGCACGCTTGAGAGGCAATATGGGTATAAAGAGGGCGTCTATTACGTGGACATCACAGGGCCGTCGCCCGCGGGATTCTTCACGGCTGCCGTAGTCCACCGGGGAATGAATGTCGATGGGCTATCTTTTCGGGCCCCAAATTCAACACGAGCGGAGGAAGTCGCAATAGCTCTCGCTGCCGCCGATCCAAAATCGAAAACGGTTATTACAGACTCTCGCCGGGCCTGTGAACATTATCTTGCAGGCGAAATATCACCCCTGGCCTCGCAAATTCTACGACGCGCTCTCGCCGATCCAACTCGCACAAAAGTGATCTGGGCTCCTGGCCACCAGGGTCTACGAGGCAATGAGGCCGCTGATGCGGCCGCCCGAGCGCTCACACACCGGGCTCCTCATCCTAGCTCTCATGGCTCAGAAGCTCATAAACCGCTTCTGCGGTTCCGCGAAATCCTAATTTATTATTGCGACAGCCACCGTCTCTACCCGGCACCTGCCAAGGGGCTGAGTAAGGCGGAGGAGCGAACTCTGCGGCGCCTGCAGACAGGAACCCTTCTCTGTCCTGCAATAGCAAAACACTTCGATCCGAACACAGATGGGCGCTGCCCGCACTGTGGAGAGATCTGCGATATCTTTCACATGGTGTGGGCATGTACTCAGAATCCTCACCTTCCCCCCTCCCCCATCCCCACCCGAGAGGCATGGGAGACTGCCCTCCTCAACTGCTCCACACTGGAGTCCCAAAGGGCTCTGGTCAAGCGGGCGCGAGACGGGGCCTCGTCATGCGGTGTCCCGGACTAAGGATACCGACCATGCAGCAGGGTTATTTATTATTTTTTTTTAACCCTCAAGCTCTCTTTGATTAAAGTTTTTCACCACCACCAGCCGTCGTATTCTCCATCTCGGTATCTGCGTTCGCATTCCAGGAACGCTGCGAAGAGGTCACACGCACAGCACATTCGTTTTGCTCCTTCCCAGGAACGACACGTGAATTCGTACGAGCCAGCGGGGTACCGTGAGGGAAGGGTTCCGTGTTGTAATAAAAATTTCTGGTTACTTGCCGTATCCTTGAAACGAAGAGCGGAGCCAGCCAAGGCGCGTAAGTGACGAAGTTTTCCAGTGACTGTATATATACGGAGTAGTGTAAGTCTATCTATTCAGGAACTCACACTTTCAAAACGCGCTCTCCGGCACTGTTCGAATTTTATTACCACGCTACATACGAAAGCGTTTTCCGCACCATTTTGCCTATAAGACATGGGTGACGTCACCACTGGATGACGTCACACATAATTGATGACGAAGTAATGACAAAGTACTAATTAATGACTAATTACTGATTAATCATTCAGCGCTAATTGACTAGTAATTAACGGCACTTAAGCTTCGCCTTTAGGAGTGGAACGCGACAGCGTGTTGTAGCGCTTCCACTGAGTCCACGGAACGCCACCATCCGTTCGGTGCGATTGGTAGGCAGGTAGGAAAGACTTTTATTGCTCTAGAAAGGTGCAAGTAGCAGACGAGAAAGAAGAGGTCCATCTTCCTTCTTCTCACAGGGTCGGTGCCCCTATTCCAGGGCTCCGCTGAGCTTCGCTGCTCGTTGGGCGTGCTGGATCAGACCTTTTTGGCAACCCAGATCACCGCTGGAGCGATGTCTTGCCCTCTGAACGCAACGCTTTTTGAAGAAAGGAAATGGCGCTGTAATTCTCAGTCATCTCGGTGGACACCTTAACCGCACCGTACAGGAAGGGAGGAAGTGGCAATGAAAGAAGGAAGCGGGGCCGTAATGAAGAAACTGAAAATTGTATTTGAGGAAAGGAAATTACGCAGTAATGGTCTCGCGTATCTCGGTGGACACCCGTCAAAACGCGGGTACATCTGTCGACACGGCTGCCGACACGGACGGAGACACGGCTGCCGACACGGAGTGCTAACGACAGCATGAGGCATTAAAAGCTTTTGCCTTAAAAGATTATTGGCAGACGCCTAGCCTACGCCTAACCAGGGTTTGCAATAGCGCAAGGAACATGTCGAGGCGTTGTCGGAACACTTTCAGTTCGGTGACGTCACGTGGTATGTGGGTCCCGCATGCTCAATAATGAGTAGTCGAGCCATGAGATAAATCTAAAGACCGGGTATCACATGTGTAATCATTTCATCTGAAGACACAAGAGGTGACACCGCCAAATGGATCGACGAGCTCATGGTCCTGGAGAGCCGTGCTGCGCATGCGCGAGGAGCAAGAGACGTCACCGCGCGCACTCGCCTTCCTTTCCTTAAAATGATGAGAGTGTAAAACGCTGACAACGCCAACGCCAATGAACACAATGAACGCCGACGGCCTATGGCTTCAGCGCCGCGTTTCTGGCACAACCATGCCTGTAGCCCACCATCTCTTACTAATCACCCTACGTACCTACAAGCACGATTCAAGCGTCCAGTGACCCAGGCAGCCGTTATGCACACTTCCTTTCCTTAAAATGATTGGAGTGTAAACCGTTGTCAAGGCCAACGCCAATGAACAAAATGAACGCCGACGGCCTGTGGCTTCAGCGCCACGTTTCTGGCACAACCTTGACAATGCGTGAAGCCCACCATCTCTCTCTCATCACCCCACGTGCCTGTAAGCAACCCAGGGAGTCATTATCCGCAGTTCCTTTGCTTAAAATGATTGGAGTGTAAAACGTTGTCAGCGCCAACGCCAATGAACATAACGAACGCTGACGGCCTATGGCTTCAGCGCCGCGTTTCTGGCCCAACGTTGTCAATGCCAACGCATGCAGCGCACACCTTTCGCTACCGCCACAGCTTAAAGCACGGTTGAGGTGTCCACTGCTCCAAGATGGCAGTATGCTCCTTCCCACTGGTTCAAGTGTCCACCGAGATGTGGACACCTCGCCCTCACCTCAGGCTACGTATATCTTGGCATAGAGCTAAGCCACTGCCAATTTACTCCAATTTGATGAGAACTGCGATATTAAGCACCTAAAAAAATACTACGTCAATTTCGAGCTTTTACCTTATTTTAAACTAAGCTGTTTTACTGCCTGGAGTAGCTAAAGCTTTAGAGGTAATGTGTATTGCTGTGCAAATAATTTTTTTAGCCGCTTTATTCCTGAAGAAACCACCACATCTACGTGCGCCTGACAAGGTGGGATAATATTTATTGCTGCTGATGAAGTGGCATGAAATGCAGCGTTGTCGGTCGTTGTCTGAGTCAGGTTTTTGCGACACTAGTCGCGAACTGTACTCTTGTATTTTTTTGAGGGACTGTGGTCCGTTATCGTGTAACCATGGGGTTCAATAAAATTCTCTTGGAAGGTTTTTCGAAGGCCAGTAATTTATTTTCTTCAGTTTTCAATCAGACGCCACCGTTTCGATGCAGGTGAAACGCAAAAGGCCCCCGTGTGCTATATCTCAGTGCACGTTACAGATCCCCAGCTGGTCAGAATTATTACGGAGCCCTCCACTATGACACCTCTTCCTTCCTTTCTTCTCTCAGTCCCTCCTTTATGTCTTCCCTTACGGCGTGGTTGAGGTATCCATCGACATGTGTGAGACATTTACTGTGCCATTTCCTTTCTCAAAAAACCAATCATTATTATCATCATCATTTAGGAAGCGGATAATTCAAACAAATAGTAAAACCAGGACTCAGCTTTATGTGTATCCGCCTGATTCCGCGATTCTGAACGGAATCATTGGGACATGGTGAGAGTGCAATGCATAATCGGTTTGGTTTGGTTCATGTGGTTGAACGTCCCAAAGCGGCTCAGGCAATGAGAGACGCCGTAGTGGAGGGCTCCGGAAATTTCGACCACCAGGGGTCCTTTAACATGCACTGACATCGCACAGTACACGGGCCGGGATCGAACCCGCGTCTTTCGGGTCAGCAGCCGAGCACCATAACCACTGAGCCACCGCGGCGGCTGAATGCGTAATCGAACGAGTTCAGTAAAGGAGTATGTACTCTACACCAACACGGTACTGTGCCAGGCGGTGCTTAAACATTTCAATTCGGCCTTTTCGGGCGAGTGTCCACACTGTGGGGAGGTGTTTGCGGACACGTATCACATGGTGTGGGCATGCCCTTCCAATCCTGCTTTCCCACCCCTCCCGAGAGGACTGGGAGGCTGCCCTGCTCGGCTGATCAACTCTCCAGGACCAACGAGCCCTGGTGACAAGAGCCCGGGCCGCCGCGGAGACCACAGGAGTACCGGACTGGGAATCCCTCCTAGTGATTCTGAGGGCCGGGCCCTTCAGGCACGGTCCAAGCAATACCTCTCTCGTACATAGTATAAATAAATGTTTTACACCACCACCACCGACGAAAAGCATTCGAACCATGCAGTCTCTGTAGCGATAGAGCTGCGTTCTGCACTTGTCGCGTTGGTGACGTGTGTCTAACAAGATACACAGCTTGTGTCTCTGCTTTGTGTACGGTGTGTAAACCACTGTGATATCTTGCCCATAGCTAGTTCTGTTGAAAGGTACTATGGAAGGAGCCGTGTGAACGCGTTCTTTTTTGTTCCACTTTTTAATGACACGAGGGGAACAGCCTCGACAATTTGCATTCGGAACTGACTATACGCAGCTTTCTGCATGAAGAAAAGTTTTTTAAGTAAAATTCCGGAAGTTTGAGTCACCATAACAAAACTTCTGTTTGGGCTAGATGGTGCATAGCTTATTTTGAAATGAATTTAAGCTCACAAGAACACGCTCACAAGAACACACAGGACAGGCGCTTAGAGTTTTTGAAGTTTTAGTATGTCAAAAGTTCTTGTATTGGGGATTTGCATTTTTGTCTGTTCTTTCTAAACCATTACCGCGCTACGCTGTCAATAGCAACTTTTTTTCAGGCGACCTTGCTAGTGCTTTTCAACTAGTGGCGTCGCTTCGCACCGGATCGGTTTTCTATGGCCTAGCTGTTCAATTTCATGTGATAGCCGAAATTGCATGCAGGTTGGTGGTGGTGGTGAAAACATTTATTACAAATGAGCAGGAGGTATGTTTGGATCAGCCCGTAAGGGACCGATCCTTACAAACACTAGGTGGAGGCCCCTAGTATGGGACTCCAGTGGCGGTTGCCGCCGCCCGGGCGCGCCCGACTAAGGCTTGTTGGGCCTGTAAGTCGTGGCAGCCGAGCAGGGTCGCCTCCCAGTCCTCCCGGGTTGGATTGAGGATGGGCGGAATAGCGGGGTTGGAGGGCAGGCCCACACCATGTGATAAGTGTCAGAAGACACTGCACTACAGTGTGGGCAGCTGCCGCTAAAGGAGGGGTCAAAATGTTTTAGCGCTGCCGGGCACAGCAATGTATTGGTGAGAAGGCGGAGAAGGAGCCGCTCATCCGCCTTTTTCAGGCCTTTACATGGGCTAGGGTAAAGGCGATGACAATTTTGATAATATGTTGTAATATCTCTGAATGTATAGACCGGATTAAAATCGGGTTCCTGATCGGACGGGGAGGAGAAAACAGCCCAGTGAGAGAGCGCGCGGGCGGCTGCGTCTGCTGCCTCGTTTCCTGCCAACCCCTGATGAGCAGGAGCCCATATGAGGTAACAGTGTGCGGGGTCCGTATCACGTATGCAATTTTGGTATATTCGATAGGCTAGGAAGGGAGTGCAGCCTTGTTCGACGTTCCGAGAGGCCCCTCGCGAGTCGCTGATTATGTATTTTGAATTGGAATGTGAGGCCGCGAGAGGAATCGCGACCTCTTCTGCTTGTGTTGCACTGCGGGCTCTGAAAGTTAGGCTGTTAACTGTGTTGCTGTTGTGAACTACCGCGGCCGTGTACCATCCCCCGTGGTGAGGGCCGGAGGCGTCCACGTAGTATACACCTGTTTTGTTGCCATAATATCGGGCTAGCGCTTCCGCTCGTGCCAGGCGCCGACCATTATGGTCTTCATGTGACATGATTGCTGGAAGAGGCCGCACGTGGAGGGCACGTCTCCACAGTTCCTGGATGCGAAACCTGTCTTCCATTGGAGGGGTGTGTTGGATATGGAGTCGAGCAAGAAGGCGGCGAACCGACTCCGTTAGCGACAAGCGCGTGTACTGGTTTGTAAGGTGCGCCTCCCGGAGTTCCCGGAAAGTATTCACCACCCCAAGAGCCATAAGCCGGCTGTTTGAAGTAGTGATGGGGAGGTCAAGGGCACGTTTAACAATTTTGCGAAGGATGACCTCAAGGGCGTCCTCCTCTTGTTTCCGTAGGTGGAGATAAGGAGTCGAATAGAGAATTCGACTACTTACGAAGGCGTTTGCCAGCCGCAAGGCATCCTTACTTCGTAACCCTCCGCGTTTGTTGGAAACCCGGCGGACCATGCGGCCCACCTGGTCCCCCACCTTACGGAGTTTGGCCAATGTAGTGTCTGGCCGCCTGTGTTTGTGGATGTAGAGTCCGAGTACCCGTATCTTTATTTATTTATTTATTTAGTAAGGAACCCACAGCGCCATGGCATTACAGTGGGGGGGGGGGGGGGGGGGGGGGGGCAATGTACAACAAAGAAGCACACATGACACCTCCGCTCGCAGGCAGAGTTACAAGCATAAAACTTTCACCATGTACATCTCACTTCAAAAGAACACATCACAATCGCATCACATCATTAAAGAACGAAAGAACGCATCATTTGATGTCACACTCACAACATCGCTCGGTAGTCTGCTCCATTCTCTAATGGTTTTCGGAAAAAAAGACATTTTAAACAATTCAGTTTTTGCCGCGAATTCGCGGACTTTAAAAACATGGTCAACACGGTTGGATCTATAAAAAGGCTCCTGCACATACCTTTCGCGTTCAACCCGAACAGTTGAATAATAAACAGCATGAAACAGCTTCAGACGCAACTTCTTTCGGCGCGTGTCAAGCAATTCCCAGTTGAGTGCATCCTTCGTACGCGATGCACTGTAACGAGCCCCGCGTGTGCCAGACACGAAACGAGAGGCAATGTTCTGCACCCTCTCCAACTTATCTTTATCTCTAGCAGTAGGCGGGTCCCAGACAGTGCACGCGTAGTCCAGAACCGACCTGACATAAGTCTTGAATAAAATGTCACGACATGACAGTGGAAAAGTGCTTGCATTTCGGCGAAGAAATCCCAAGTTTCTGCATGCTTTAGCATCTCATCACTTTCGCGTATGGGACCACTCTCAAGAGAGAGAGATATTTTAGTTGTGCACTTCTGTGAGGGGCGGAGGTGCACAAATTCCGATTTTTGAGAAGAACATTGAAGACCACAGCGGCGGGCGTAGCGGTCTACTATCGTCGCCGCTGTTTGCAGGCTGGTTTTAATGTCTCCTGTGCTGCCCTGCGTGGCCCACAGGGTGATGTCATCGGCGTACAGGGCGTGCTGCACGCCGGCGACACCACTCAGCTGGGCCGGCAGGCGCATCATGGCCAGATTGAAGAGCAGCGGGGAAAGTACCGCGCCTTGAGGGGTTCCCCGCGTGCCGAGTAGGTAAGGACCATGGTCTCTATCTTGAATTCGAAAGTAGGATTGACGATGTATTAAAAATTGGCTTATGTATTGGAATGTATTGAGGCCACAGTCGGTGTGACTTAGGCTAGTGAGTATGATCTCAAGTGTTACATTGTCAAATGCCCCTTTAAGATCCAAGGCGAGTACTACCCGGTCATTATGGGGGCATTCGAGGGGGTCAAGGACTTCTCGATTGAGTTGCAGGAGGACATCCTGTGCGGATCTGTGTGGGCGGAATTCGAACATGGTGCTCGCAAAGACTTGTTTGTTTTCAAGATATGTAGATAACCGATCCCGCACCATCGTCTCCATTAGTTTGCCCACACATGAGGTGAGAGAGATGGGGCGGAGGTTATCTGTGTCAATTGGTTTGCCAGCTTTAGGAATAAAATTGACCAAAGGCGTTTTCCATTCGATTGGCAGGGGGGTGTCCCCGCGCCAAATCGCATTGACGTATTCCAGGAGGGACTGGTATGCCAAATCGGGCAGATTCGTCAAAAGCTTGACGGTGACCTTATCCCGTCCTGGCGCAGTGCCCCGTTTCATTTTGGCGAGAGCCGCCCGCAGATCATGTAGCTGGAAAGGTTGATCCAGCTCCGTGTTCTCTCTGCCTGCATAAGAGTACGCAGATCCACGGGGGTCATGGGCTGTACACAGATACTGGTCCCGAAGTTTCTGTGCCAGTTGAGTCGTGTTGCCAGAAAAAGCGTGCAGGGCTCGGTGCAAATGTTTTTGTGTTTCGGTTCGTGTTTGTGTTGGGTCGATTAGGGCTCGAAAGAGACGCCACGTGTTTCGGCTGGACATTTGTAGCGCGGCCGTGTTGCATCTATCTACCCAGTTGGAGTCGGCGAGTTCGGCCGCGTACTCTGCCGCTTTCTGGGTAAGCTCGGCAATTCGAGCTTTAAGCTTTCTATTGTGTTTCTGGCGTCGCCAACGGCGGACGAGGCTGCGACGGGCTTCCCAGAGGTGTAGAAGGTGGTTATCCACGTCCGTGACCGTCTCTGAGAGCTGGATGTGTGTTTCATGCGAGGAAAGGTGTGCCAGCAGCTGTTGGGCCCATGCTGTGTAGCCTTGCGCGGAAATGGCTGTATTATCAAGTGAGTTAAAATTTTGCCTCAATTTCGTCCAATCTGGGATATGGGCTTGTGTTCTGGGACGCTTGAGGGGGCGTGTGCGTAGTGTAGTGTTAATGATGCAGTGGTCGCTACCGAGGGTCTCCTCGGTGTTGAGCCAGTCTGCGTGTCGTATGTTGCGAGTGAAGGTTAAGTCCGGACACGTATCCCGTGTCACGGAATTTCCTAGCCGGGTTGGGTGGACAGGGTCCGTGTGGAGGGTGAGGCCCAACGTGGACGCAAGCTCCGCCAGCTTACGCCCGCGCGACTCCTCCTTGCGATACCCCCACTGCTGACTGGGAGCGTTAAAGTCGCCCACAGTCAGCAGGGGATCGCGGCCCGCTACTCTTAGCGCGTGACTAAAGAGGTCCGCAAAAGTCACTCGCTTTAGTTTGGGAGAGCAGTACACGTTGAGTATATGCAACGGTGGGTCCCTGAGGTTAATCGCTTTTGGATTTAAGTGTTTCTCGGATGCTTCCTTGACCACTTCTCAAGCTCATACACCGGCATCGATTGCTGACTCCTAAGTAAGTTATCGGAGTGACTCTTGAGAATGTTTCCTTTACGCTCTAAAACTCGAGTGCTGCGAATGTAGTCATCTGCTTTAGAGAAAACAACGTTTCTTCTTATTCCTAGAGCCCCGTAAAGTCAGGAAAAGCGACATTTAAACAACACAAGCGATCGCTGGCCTCAAACACGGCCGCGCGGCACCTTCTGCTTTAGGGCCTAAAGTTACCAATAATGTCATTTTGAATCCATTTGAATTATAAACCATTTGGATCGTTTGGACCCTATTTGATTCCATTTGGAAATATTGATATTTGCTAACTCTTGCAACCCTTGTAAGTGAGCTTTACAAAATAGATTATTATGGATGAATAACGTGACGGCTACTAATACGAGGGAGTACCCAAAAGAAACCGGATTTATTTTTGTTTGAACTTATTTGTTCACATTTTAAGCACAGACCTTCAATGTCCTTCAAAGTATTCCCCACTTGTAATGATACGCTTGTCGAATCTTTCATTCCATTTTTCAAAACATTGTTTAAATTCATCTTTTGTGATGCTTGACAGTGCCTCCGTTGTTTTTTTCTTCATCTCAGCAACATCAGCGAAGCGCTTTCCGTTCACTTATTTTTTCGTTCTGGGAAACAAAGAAAGTAGCACGGGGCAAGGTCGGGAGAGTATGAGGGTTGAGGAATAGGGGTCATGCCATTTTTGGTCCAAAATTGTCGTAGAAACAGGGCTGTGTGAGCAGGGGCATTGCCATGATGGAAAAACCAGTCACCCGACCGCCACAAATCTGGCCGCTTCCACTGCACACTGTTGCCCAATCTTTTCAAAACATCCAAGTAGAAAGCCTGGCTAACTGTCTGACCCTGCGGAACCAATTCTCAATGGACGACTCCTCTCACGTCGAAAAACAAATCAGCATTGTTTTGAGGTTTGGTTTCACCTGACGAGCTTTCTTGAGGAGAGGTGAATTTGAAGTTTTCCATTGGCATGATTGTTGCTTTGATTCAGGATTCGATTCAGGAACACTTGAGTTGTCCCCATAGCATCGTCCTTGTACGTCTTTCTTAATATTGCAAGAGTTTCCATTCAACTTTTTCCGAGCAAAAATCAGAATTTCACCGGCGCACGCTGTTCACGAAAATCAGCCATTGCAAAAACGACGTTCACACAAAACAGTCGTCACTCTAAAACTCTGCCTAAACTAGTCTGACCTCCTTCAACGACGGCACTCGGCTTACTGACTCTGGAATCTTCGTTCTATCCGCTCCTAGTGGCAACACGCGGTACCGCAGAAGCTTTGCTGACCAAAAAATTTAGTACGGTTTCTTTTGGGTACCCCCTCGTATGCCTCCTCATGACCAGTGAGAAATAAACTCAGCTTCTATTGCTGGACACGATCAAAGGGAGGCCGCAGTATCGTTCTAGCAGCAGCCGAGCGTGAGCACTTATTCTATTCTACTCGGTTCCTTTGCAGCAGCATCTCTCTGTCAGGCGAAAGGTTGCTAATATATGTGGATAGATAAATGCTACAATCGCCATAAATAGAGTTGGAGTCCTCCCCCTCTCCCCCGCCCCTCGTTTACTCCCCCTGAAGAGCAAGAGGCGCCCGTCTGCTGTACATTGTAAGTATAAGTCCCCAGGTAGTCGAAAGAGGAGGAAATATTTTATCACTCAAAATGCAAACCTTAGGCAGGGGTTTCGACATTTTGGTGGACACGAGTCCTTCGGCTCTGGCGACCATTGCGGAGTGCTTGGTGGCCCGGAGTCGGGCTACCGGGTCCGAGCAGAGCATCACGGCCATCCCCAGCTAGGAGATAGAGATCTACAGATCCAGTGAAGGGGTATATCGTGGGCACGCCCACAGTAAGTGGGGCAGGTTGGCCTTCTGTTGGCATAGTTGACAATTAGGCTTGCATAATGCCGGGTATGCAGAGGTGTGCGAAATTGTATTTGGATAGGAATTGGTCTGAAATGCTCGTGCAGGTCGCGATCGTACCCTTCCTAAAAGATGTGAGTATAGCCCCCCACCCCCTCATCACCCTCCACAGATGCTTTTTTTCTTCCCTCTGGTTTCGAACTTCCGATCTGGAAACCTACAAGTACACCGTGATTGCCGCTTGAAGTGATTGGTATTGTTGGCTAGTTTCAGGGATACACACGATGTGTTCTTGACAGAACGGTCGTTGGTGGGAACACCTTTGAAAGCGTGTGATATTTTGTTTCGTTTTTCGCCTTTGTTTGGTTGTGACGTCAATCCACACCAAACCAAGAGGAAGAAGGAAAGAAAGTAGCCAATCACAGACTCTATGCTCAATTTTCATTCGTTTTCTTTTGATTTTCATCGCATATACAATGAATACGTAAAATCGTGTCGTCCCAGAACCACTCATCAATTCAGAACTTTTCTGTGCGCTTCATACTCAGTTACTAATACCAGCCCTGCCGTGTCACTAACCTGCAGTTGCTACTATTGCTTTTATCGTTAGGTTAACGAAAAACAGTGGCGGTCCTGTGCCTGTAACGTAATAAACACCGACAACCTTGCCATCTTCACAGCCATATTATACCTATCGCCACCTAAATAAGCACCCAAGCATTACATGTTTGTTTGGATGCACGAATTCTTCCTGTTTTGAGCTTGGCCACGTGCTATAAAATTTTGAAATGGCCATCCTGATCAGGTTGCGAATATTCGGGACTCTGCCGCTTTGGGAAAAAATAATTGATATATTTTGTTTTGATATAACGTGTTAATTTACCCTATACGAAAGCTAACTTTTTCATCGATGGTTTTAAATTTTTTCTGCATTTCCAGTTATATATTGCACGCTGATGATTAGGAATAGCAAACTTTTCTTCGTTTTATTTTTACAGTGACCATTACTGCATCAGTTTTACCGGTTCACTATTTTTGCTGACAGAATTTTGCTGATTTCTTCTTCTGTCCACCACCCCTCACTTACTGCCCTAACTTCAAGGGCCGTGTACGGCACCTGTATGAATAAAGAGGCCGCAGAGTAGCCCCGTGGGGTCATTCACGGCCTGCCATTCGCCGGGACTCTGCGGCAAACGAACTAGAGAGGTGTGGTATTAGGGCGAAAGCCTTTATTAGCTCCTGCTCGCCGTGTCCGTCCATGCTCGCGGCGTCGATCCATGCTCGCGATGTCCGTCCTCGCGCTTGAATCGTGCAAACTGTGGCCTCTCCTCCGCGCAGCGGCGCAACCTCCTGCGTAATTTCCTTTCCACTAATTCATTTTCTTCACTACGGGCCCTCTTTTTGTTCCTTCTTTCACTCCCACTTCCTCCCTTCCTCTGCAAACGGATGTGTTCACCGAGAGATGCGAGACAGTTACTGTCTAATTTCCTTTCCTCAAATAGAATTTTCATTGTCTTCACTACAGCTCCTCTTCATCTTTCTTCTATCACTCCCACTGCCTCCCTTCTTGTACGGTGCGGTTCAGGTGGCCACCGCGACGGTTGCTACGTCAGAGGTCATCCTAAAGGTTAAACGTGGCTACCGGCCGCCGCTACACAAAAGGGCGTTAGTGAGCGTAGTATTGCTTTAGCAATAAAAACTATTAGTGGACGCCTATACACTGCCCAGCCTTAATCGCAATAGCCCAAGGAACACGTCCAGGCATTGTCGGAACACTTGCGGTGTGGTCACGTCACGTGGTATCTGGGGTCACGCACGCTCAGTCATGAGTAGTCGTGCCATTAAATGCTTCTAATGACCAGGCATCACATGTGAGTAATCATTTCATCTGACTACACGAGAGGCGACACCGCCAAATTGTTTGACGAGCTCCTTATGCTCTCTCAAAACAGGCTTGTGGCAACCGAAGTGAGGCGTAAATAAAAAAAATTCGGCGCAGACACCGAAGTCCGCTTACGCAAAACTGCATGACACCACTCGGAACACTGTACGACAGATGGTTGCTTCCCAATTTTAGTACGAATCATGTCGGGAAAAAGCCCCACATTCGGGTCTTTGGGAGTACATAAAGCTACACTGGCCCGAGGTTGAGCAGTTTCGCATGGCTGCCGGAGAGCCGTGCTGAGCATGCGCGAGGAGCAAGTGACGCCACTACGCACAGCTGGCGTGCCTCGCCGCGCTCGCTCGCTTTCCTTTCCTGAAAATGTTCGGAGTATAAAACGCTGACAACGCCAAGGCTAATGAACACAATGAACGCCCACGGCCTAAGGCCAGCGCCACAGCATGCAGCGCACATCTGTCACTACCGCCACTTAGCTTAAAGCACGGTTGAGGTGTCCACTGTTCCAAGAGAGCAGTGATGCACCTTCCCTCTGGTTCAGGTGTCCACCGAGACGTGGACACCTCGCCCTCACCTCTCGCTACGTATATCCTGGCAGCGTGTTCGCCAAATGCAGCCGGTACAGCCAGCGATGACAGCGCCGCCCACCGGCAGGTAGCAGCCACATTAAGGCTGGTTATAAATATTCATTAAGAACGTGATGTTGACATCGCCGCTATGGCGCAGTGGATTAGAGGCACGTGTTGCGTATGGAAGGTCGGCCGTTCGACTCCGCTCTCTGTACTGTAATTTTATTGTTTTTAAATTCCATTTTTTTTTTAATTTTTTCCCTTTTAGGTCGCACATCGTGATGCTTAGTGGCATATAACGCCGTTTAAGAGGATTTATTAGCCCTTTTAGGTAAGCCTTTGTGACAATCTTCAGTCACCGTGATCAATTCACCGTGGTTTCAAGCCATGTGGCTGTACAGGCTGCAGTTGGCGAATACGCATCCTGGCATAGCAGAGCTAAGCGACTGCCAGTTTTTTTTTTCAATTTCACGGGAACTGAGATATGTTCTTAATCAGCTAAATAAAATACTACGTCAATTTCGAGTTTTTCCCTTATTTTAAAATAAGCTGTTTTACTTCTCGCAGTAGCGAAAGCTTTGGAGAGAATGTATTTGGCTGCTGAAAATATTTTTTTTTGCCGCTTCGTTTCTAAAAAAACCACCACAACTCCGCGCGCCTAACAAGATGGGTTAATATTCATTGCGGTTGATGAGGTGGCTTGAAATGCAGCGTTACTACTGATGTGTGGCACACGTCGTATCGTCACTCTGGCGTTTGGAAGGGGCACTAATTTATTTTTTTGTTCACATCTGTTCATTTATGTACTTCAGCTGTGCGCGATGCATGATGCAGTCTGCATCGGATGTCTAGCTGCACCATATGTATCATTTTAAATCCAGCGCTAGAATACCGGTCAACGACCCAACCCTTCTCGCCATCCGCTTCATCGGGAGCTCCTCATCAGGCCGCTCCCGAGGAATATGCACCCGTCCCACCATGAGCAGCGCCGCAGAGCCCGTGCGAAGGCACGCCGTATGGGTGGACGCTGCCTGCACGGGTGTTGAAGCGACATCAGCTTTGGTGGACTCCTCTTTATCCACCCTCCTCACACTAGCGCTCTCTCCCTACACCTCCCCAGAGGCTGCAGAGGAAGCCGCCATCGCACTTGCTATCACTCGCACGGAAGCTCGGTATATTTTAAGTGACTCTAAAACTGCGATGCTAAATTTTGCTCGGGGCCGAGTCCATGTCCCTGCTTTTGGCGTACTGGACTCGCCCGATGCACCCACACCTCGCCAAGTGGAGCTGATATGGGTGCCTGCGCACCCCGGGAATCCCTGAAACGAGGCCGCCAACCTTTTAGCCTGAGGTTCTTTAAACCGGGCTTAGGTGGCCTCGGATCGGGGACTCACGAATGAGCGCATGCACCCATTCATCGAGCTGACGCAGGCATATAGAGCCTCATGCCAGCTCTACCTCCCGCCCCACCCCTCCCTAGATAACAAACAAGCAACACTGTGGCACAGACTACAGACACACTCTCTCCCCTCACCCCTTACCCTAGCCCGCTATCATCGTTCCTTCCCCACTCCTGCTCACGCCTTATACCCAGAACCCTTCGCTTCTTCCCTCCAAGTCCTTTCCCTCTGCCCGGCGGACCCTCCTCCGTGGGACCTAGAGAACCTCAAGACTTTGGAGGACTGGGAGACCCTGCTGCGCTCGGAGGACCCGGCCGTGCAGACCATCGCCACCGGCCGGCCTGCCAGTGTTATGGACCTTAGGAACATAAAAACTTGAGTGCAGTGGGGTCGTGCGGGGACCCTGGGCCGTGCCCCGAATTCCACTTCCAATAAAGTTTTTTTTTTCTCTCTCTCCCGCATCTTTCGGGTGAGGAGCCGAGCGCCGTAACCACTGAGCCACCGCGGCGCGGCACCTCACTGTAATATTTGCGAATTTTATTATTAGAAATCTGTTGCCAGCTTACTAGTAAACATGACTGCCTGTTTCCTGACGTCCGCGAAAACTGATATTACGGTACAGCAGAAACCATTTCTATAGCCTTGAAAGCTTTTCTTTTTTTATTGCGAAAGCAATACTACGCTCATGAACGGTCTTTCGCGTAGCGGCGGCCGGTAGCCACGTTTGACCTTTAGAATGACCTGTGACGTCATACCAGGCTGAGAGATGGGCCACCAAGTCGAGTCGTCGCGCAGCGGCGGCCGGTAGCCACGTGTGACCTGTAGACGCGGCGCACTGGGTTCCTTCTGTTCGAGGCGCGGCGCTTTTGCTTTCGCAGCCTACCAGGCTTAACCAAACCTAAGCCCCCGCCAATTTTTTTTTGCTTGCCTTCACTGAAAGACATGACAGAGAAGAACAGGAACATACGTAAAATAAGCTTTTCGTCATGGCCAGCCTTATCATGATGATAACATATGTCCCAATAAGGAACTAAATGGTGGACTTGCTGAGACGGCTCAGGGGGTAATAAATTTCGGTTACTAATTAAAAATTTTATGGTGCTGTTTCGACTGTGGTGACCACCTTACGATGATGTTGGAACGTGGAAACCTCTGACGATTAATATCTAACAGCGCGCAGAGAAATGACTGATTCTCTGCATTGTTCTGAAGCACTACAGTAAGAGTCTCACATAGCTCTGTTCGTGTGTTTTACGAGAGAAACTTAGGTTTGGTTTGGTTTATGGGGTTTGACGTCCCAAAGCGACTAAGGCTATGAGAGACGCCGTAGTGGAGGGCTCCGGAAATTTCGACCACCTGGGGTTCTTTAACGTGCACTGACATCGCAAAGTACACGGGCCTCTAGAATTTCTCCTGCAAAGAAATTCTAGCCGCCGCGGCCGGGATCGAACCCGCGTCTTTCGGGACAGCAGCCGAGCACCATAACCGCTGAGCCACCGCGGCGGCGCGAGAGAAACTTAGTAACGTAAACATATACAACAGCTGTATCTTACCGGCACTCACATACAAGGCAGAAACGTGGGGGCTAACGAAAAGGGTTCAGCTTAAGTTAAGGACAACGCAGCCAGCTATACGATAGGTGTAACGTTAAGAGACAGGAAGCGGGCAGAGTGGATGAGGGAACAAACGCGGATTAATGACGTCCTAGCCTAGGTCAAGAGGAAGAAATGGGCTTGGGCAACGCATCCAATGCGAAGACACGATAACCGCTGGTCTTTAAGGGTAACGGAGTGGATTCCAAGGGAAGGAAAACGTAGCAGGGATCGAGAGAAAGCTCGGTGGGCGGATGAGATTAAGTTTGCGGAGATACGGTTGCCGAAACTGGCAAATCAATGTGTTAATCGGAGAGACATGGGAGAGGCCCCTGTAGTGGGCGTAGTCGGGGTGATGATGATGATGATGATGATGATTCAGTTTCATTTCGTGTACAGTTTGGCTCGAAAAAGAGGTGCACAGTTGACGGAGAAGTGGCAGTTTTATTGCTGAAAGGCGGCTAAAGGGAACAAGGTCGGCAACCGTGTGGCCTCGTGAATGTATTATGAGCAGATCCTTCAGGGATTTGGCAGAACCGGAAACTCGTGGTACTTGTTGCCGATCTTGTGCAGACACAGCATAGTTCCGCCATTCTTCTCGTCCTCGAGGAGTTGCATAATGCTGAGCGCCACCACCACGGGCCTGGGAAAAAAAATGAAGCGTCGAGTGCATAAATTGACAGCATTAGTAAATTTACAATTATAGCGGAGATAAAAGCATACAGAAAGTTTGTGGAGCGCACAAGCTATGAAAAACTACAATTATCTCGCTGCCTTAAGGTGTTACTTGGCACTAAAGGCTGCATATAGGAGGTCGCGCAAAAAAGTGCCGACCACATTCTTCAGTTGATGGGCGCATACATACCTTTCAAAGTGATTAGGTTTTTTACATCGCCATTAAAGCGCAGGCTCGTACATTTTTCTCCGTGTTTATGCTGCTGAAACTCTTTTTGACTCCCACACATTCCATTTGCGGTTGAAGTGTGTTCATTTCACGCTAGTAACATTAAAATCGGGTTTATATCAGGGACCAGCAAACCTATAGGTTATTAACCAGACTGTCCACTGCAATTGTGGAGCTTATTGAATCACTTCTTCCTCAAATAATTTTCGTGGTTTCAGATTTCAGTAAATTCAAGGAACGAGGTGAATATTTCAACGGCTATACGACAATGTATTGAAACAAACACATCAATCATGTTAAGAAAAATGGTCGAGAGAACCACAGCATGTTACCTACATACAGTTTTAATGCGTATAGGTCCCCTTACAGTTCCTACAATATACAGCACATGTTATCGCTACTCGAGAAAATATATTTCAAATTCATCACTGATGGTACCAGCGTGCGGTTACTGGTGGATACAGAATTTCACTTGCTGCGATTTCTAATCAATTCATGGGAACACAGCTAGGTTAGCTCATTTTGTTCGCCTAAGCACCCAGAATCAACACTAAGAGTAAGCGATCGGTGAAATGAATGCAAACTGAACAGTCATCTTTCCCAATTCTCAGCTATCAGAAAAAATACTGCAAGTGCCCTAAGGGTGCCCATCCCCATCATTTTCTTTTTAATATCTATCTCGCTGCTACCCCATTCCAAACGTACTGTTGCGGTGTACCAACGCCCCTCCAGCCCTACAAGGCAGGTTGTGAATTTTCACGCTTGCCTGAATTCATAGAATTAATCATCTCGAGCTCCATAAACAGGACCGAGTCACACCGATCGCGCTCAGACGAAACTGTGATGAATTTTAAAATAAAGTCGTGTACTCTCTTCTTCACATCCTTTTCTTCACATCCGTCTCTCATAGCCTTAGCCGCTTTGGGACGTTAAACCCCATAAACCACATCCTTTTAACTTCTTATTATCGGACACCTGTCTTTAAGCCTTAATATTTAAACCTTTTGTGATTGCATATGAGGAGTGAATGAATGAATGAATGTTTATTTCGCTTTGCCTTACAGAAAGCGTGGGTGACGAAATAAAAGCGGTTCGCAATAACCGCTTTACGGGTTTTGTCACCCGAAAAAGTCGACGATGACAGCAGCGGCAGTTCTTGCGGCATACAAGTAACAATTCACATCTCAAAGAGAAAAGATTGTGCTGTAATGCAGATAGGGGGTAGATATATTAAACAATGACAAGAGAAGAAAAAATAACGGCCAACTTATGTATTTCAGTACTAATACAACCTAATCAATTAAATCTTCACGACGTGCACGAAAAGCATCTTGGTTTTATTGTTATAAAGAGAAGAGTTCAAACATCTTGGTAGTATATATTTAAGCATAGCAAAACCGTAGTTTGTTCTACATCTGGGTACCGAAAACATTTCAGTATTTATAGTGGTATATGGCGTGTTGTGTGGCACCAGCTGCACAATACGAGAGAAAAAGGGGTCATTTCTTGCCGTCTGCTTTTTCTAAAAATAGGCAAACCTGTACTCAAACAACCCATGAACTGGAATTATTTTGTATTTTATTCGTATGGGACGAGTTGGGGCATCATAGCAGGCATTAGTAATTACTCGTAGCATTTTCTTCTGCTGAAGAAAAAGCTTTTGCAAATTGGACACTGTGGTATTTCCCCGTACCAAATAACAATACCCTGAGTATAAGAAAAAGAATGCATAGTAAAGGTCAAGTTTTGTTTTTGTAGGTAAGATATATTTTTGCGAGGGACGATGCATATGAATTTAGAAAGCTTGATGCAGATCTTGTTTATGTGAGCATCCGATGACATTGAAGGCGTAAAGTCTACTCCATGTGATGTGAATGATTGAACATATTCAATTTGTGTGCCACTGAAAAATATAGGTGGTGCATTCCCTACAAACTTGCCCTTAGCATGAAATATTGTCGCCTTTGTTTTTTCCTTGTTTACTGTCAAGGAGTTTGATGATGACCATTCCATCAGAGCAGTCAATACTATGTTCGCTGAATCAGTTAGTTGGTTAATATCAGTGGAGGAGCAAGGCAAACTGGTGTCATCAACATAAATAGTAAATTTTATCTCGTTGTTTATATTAGTGATGTCATTTATACATAAGTTAAAAAGTATAGCCCTGTATTTCACTCCAAAGTAAGGACACTCACTGCTGGATTCTTGTGTCGTACACATGAGCGAACTCTGTGGTGTCCTCGCACCCCCTGCAATAGTCGGAGAGCTGGGCCCAGAGTCTCGTGTCGATGGGGTCGGGGCAGATGCAATACACCTTGACACCGGTGCGGCTGTAGTACAGGTCGGACTGCAAGTGGGACACGGGAAGGGGTCACTAAGGGACCGGAGCTGCCCTCCACTTGAATAAATGTGTAAAGCTTTCAATGAGTGCAGTGGCTTGCAGTAATAGCCCTTGTAAAATTTGCACCAAATTTCATTACGGGTTATTTACAAAGCCAAATAGATCGCATTCTAAGAGCACGGAATCAACTTCACGTTACAGAAAAGCTTACTGCAGCGACATGTATGCAAGTCCACAGGAAATGCAAGTGCTTATCGTGGGGCGTCCTCACGTACGGTTTCCAGACTAAAACTGCAACTTGATCCATTGTATCGGTTTGGTGTTCCATTGCATGGTTTTATTTTATCCCTACGTATCAAGTAAGGCATTTTTCTGTGCGTTGCACAATATAAATCTTCACACTCACAATAAAATGGCTGCGTAATCTCGGCAAACGAAATATATCTTGCTGTTCACTTAAGTTTGTTGCATGCATGCCAAAAGTTCTACTGGTGGGGTCTAAGCTTTTGTTAGAAACGTGTAATATTACGAGTGCCTTTCTCTCATTTTGCTAACTATATTTAGATAAGACTTAATTATTGGGGCTTTTAGCTCGTTTCTTCGAACTCTCCTTAACTGCATGTTCCCTTGGATTCCACGGATATTACGATAACTGCCTCTAGGGGCACTAAAAATGATCACATGAAAATAAGCGATCCAGGGATCTTTTCGAAAAATAACAAAATTGAGTTATACATGTTTAATCTCACAAGATAAATATTCACAAATTCTTCCATTCTTTACTACGACTATTCGATTACACGTCAAAACTTCGTATTCTTTCGCCAAAAATTTTGTCCCTTCAGTTCGAGAAGCAGCGGAGCATGCAAGAGTACTAAATGTTTCTGGGAACCATGTATAATTTTGCTATATCCAACCCTGAACAAGCCTGATTTACAAGCTTTGGCTTTTATGCTCAGTCGCCGCTTGAGCTGAAAACTCGAGTGGAGCACTGCACTGGAAACGAACCGATATCTTTCGGCAACTGCTAGTCTCTAAGCCAGCTTTTCCGCTAAGCTGGACCCACATAGGCCCACAAGCCCGGTAGGTACGAGCGCTATACCCAGAAATGATGTCACGCTCTCGACTCCTGTTTTTATTGTTTGCTACTCACTGCTGCAGTGTCCTACACCAGTTGTGCGCTGACTGCTTCAGCGTCAGCTGGACTGTGGCTGGCGCAGACAGATATTTACAGCTTTTCCTATGCACGGCTCAGCTCACAGAGATCGTCGAAGTGGCCTAAGGTGACGGCTTTAAAAATCTTTCACCTCTTCAAGGAAGTATTGCGGCTTTAATAATAGATGCAGTGTTTTCTACTTTGCTATCATTGATTTTTTTGTTTGCCCACTAAAGAACCAGAGAGGACGCTGTCAACTCAATAGCAGAGATTTTATCAGTCTGTAAACATTTGAGTTTTTCACTTGATTTCGGAAAGTGCAAATTCTCTTTAGAATAAGCCACAGGCCAAAAGCTAAAGAAAATAGGTTGAAGAGGCTTGTGGTTCATCTAAAAACTATTACAAAAATACATAAAATAAACGCATACATACCACGGTGGCAGGTCGCATACGAGCACACTATAGCAAACAAAATGTAATATGCGAAGTTTCTGAGAAAGCTGTATAGCTTTCCTTTGTAGCCGTACGGCTGCGCTTGGGTGGATGTCAATGAGTAATTACTCCCTTATTACAAATCTACTCCACCTTGGGGGATTCCCCTAAACATTTGACCAACACTGTTCCCACTTCGAGTTATTGATCAATTCGCTCTCGCCCTACCATAAGCTTGCCGTCCCGGTTAGCTCAATTGGTAGAGCGACTGCTCCGGTGTAGCGGTGGTCCCGGGTTCGAACCCCGGACCAGGACGAATTTTTCTTTAACTGCGAAGTTTCTGAGAAAGCTGTATAGCTTTCCTTTGTAGCCGTACGGCTGCGCTTGGGTGGATGTCAATGAGTAATTACTCCCTTATTACAAATCTACTCCACCTTGGGGGATTCCCCTAAACATTTGACCAACACTGTTCCCACTTCGAGTTATTGATCAATTCGCTCTCGCCCTACCATAAGCTTGCCGTCCCGGTTAGCTCAATTGGTAGAGCGACTGCTCCGGTGTAGCGGTGGTCCCGGGTTCGAACCCCGGACCAGGACGAATTTTTCTTTAACTGCGAAGTTTCTGAGAAAGCTGTATAGCTTTCCTTTGTAGCCGTACGGCTGCGCTTGGGTGGATGTCAATGAGTAATTACTCCCTTATTAAAAATGTAATATTTACGGTTGAAGGAATTGTTATACAGAGAAATAGTTTTGAAACTGGCAAAAACATTGGAACTAAAACAAAATTCGTTTGAAAGTGACTGACTGGTGGGTCGATGATAAACGGGAAAAGGACACCGATACATACACAAACTACAATATATAGCAAGAACATGCCACCTAGAATGTGGACAAGACCTATACAGAAAACGAGTTCACAAAAACTAAAAAGTTGTGAGCCACACATGAAATTTCATAATGTGACAGATCGTACGTTGGTGCAAATAGACGCTAAACTTCATCGGTGAAGCCGTGCTCCGCAGTTAGCAAACGAGAAATTAAACGCACTAAATTGCTGCAAAGCGCACGGCGAAAGTGCCAATATGATTGTCATTGTTAGCGGAACTTTTCAAATGCGTCTATTTAACTTGGTAAGGAATTAGCTGTTCTGTATGTCCTGAGAACCACAGTGAAATGTGTCGCGCGGTTTTCAGTGCACTGAAGTTCGCGTTGTGGCGCATTTCAGTGATTTATTCCCACGAAGAGCATGCTACATGCTGCCTGCAGGTCTTATAGCACTAATTTGTTGTTCAGTCTCGTTTGATGCAAGGCTCTGATAACTCACCCCAAAGCATCTCGTCATGGTGACAATGGCAGCCTGGGACGTGTTGTACGCCGGCAACTGCGGAAAGACGTAGATGCCTACGAAAGCAAAAGCAGAGGACGAAAGCTGTAGAGATAATGAAATACAATTAAAAACATATGCTTTGCCTCCTAAACCCTGTCGGTATTCAAGAAGACTGCAGCTGAAGTGGGCATATATAAGAAGCGATAAGTTTCAATATTACAGATCTGATTTCGCAATTTGGGCAGCTAGAAATAGAATGCGCATTTCGTAAGTTAAATATCACAGCAAATGAGCGCTATGTCTAATTCTACTTACAAGAATCGCAGTCTTTTTCTAGAAATCAATAAGTTAAAAGAAGTATGAAAATATATTTGCCAAAATAATAGACACAGTAATGGCATGTGATGAGACCAAAAATGATGTCTGTTTTAGTAGATTAGCGAGAAAAATTTTATGTGAATTTGTGTTTTATTGAAAAAATAACCATTCAGATATCTTTCTCACAATGTAAACCGAAAAAAAAACATTGCCATCAACTAAAAAAAATTACCGACGATTACGTTACTTCCTAATGCGAAATTTGAGCGCAGCAAATAAGCTGTTTCACCTTTTCGATAGATTGAGGCAAAGAAATCGAGCAACACATGTATGCGCTATCACAGAATTTTTTTTTTATTTTTCACACGTATTCGCAATTTCGGCTCGAGCGGTGCACATATACAGATCCGCCGCCACCGATCTGGCTCTCTGATTGCCACCGCACAGGGGTTGCATTGGAGGAGGAGCGAAGAAAGGAATTAAGTTCGAGCCGGCGCTTTGACAACCGGAGACTCGCAGGAAGAGGGGGGAGGGGGGCGGCGTGTAGACCCAGCGGCAAACGATGGGGGCAGAAGCGCGCGCAGCAAGCGGACAACACGATAAAGGGAGGAGAGAAGAGATAGCAGCGACTGACTGATGCCGCTGACGCCGATAGCGCTGGGGGGATGAAAGGGGGGCGGAGCTGGTTACGAGGCCGACGACAACGCCGACGCCGACGCGAAGCCCAGGAACGGACGCCAAAGAGCTGCGCTCTAAAAGAGCAGTAACAATGTTCGAAACAGCATGCGGCTCTCGCCGAGCGAAACTTGGTGGGTTGTGGTATTCGGCTTGGTTATCGGTTAAAAAAAGATATTCAGTGCTTCCGTTATCCTTAAAATTAAAATCCCTGAATACGTTTAGCACCGGTACGTTTAGCAATCCCATAAAAATTTGTTAATTATTTGGGAGAAATATGGGATTTAGAAATCCCATACGTTTAGCACGGGTATAAGAAGCCACCGAATATACCTGTTACTGATGACACGTTCACGATGTGCCCTCCTTTGTTGCCATTGCGCTTGTCCATGTACTTCATGCCGAGGAGGATGCCCGAGTAGACGGCTTCCTGTGGTGTACCGCGTGCAAAAACAATGAAGGGTTATTTAATGAGAACAAATTAATTCCCTAAGTTTTGCGCTATGCATGCAAATTACGTACAGAAAGCTTTGCGTAGACTTTTTAGCACCTTGCATTCGCTGCAATGCTTCCTGGCTACTGACCAGCTGAATTTTTCCTAGCGCGTTCTATTTTGCGAAAACCACCGAACTTTACAGCAGTTTCACACTGTTCCATATCTTAATATCACACGCGCAGGCCCGATGTGTTAAATATGAACCTGCATGATATATAATGTAAATGCCTTTTGTTTACTTTCGCATTAGATATTTATTACCACAGTTTGTACTGATTCTAAGCTGTCGCCACTTAAATGTCCTCTCATTGACAAAGACCGTCCTGAACAGCTTCCTCACTTATCTACCTCTGAGTACATATTGAGCATACGAGCTGCATCATAAATGTACCAAACTTAGACGAAGGAGCGAAAAAGAGGTTGGCTTTTGGTGCCAATGTAAAAGTAAAGAATTGTTGCAAAACACCTCAAAAACTTTTCCTTACAGGAATCAAAGCAGGAGCAAAAGATCTAAGTTACAATCTACAGGGAACCTGAGAAATTAAAACCTTATTAGGCTGAACTGAACCAGTCAGATATAAAATTAGCCATCGCAAAGTCAATGAGGATTTTTCTGCATTCTAGCTCTTTAGTAACGCTGGATATAAATGGAAAATAAATTTTTATCTTTTTATTTTTTAACACGATTTTTTTAAAGAGCCCTTTTTTGGCATAGCATTTTCGGCGGTGTAATACATCAGAATACGCTAAGAAAGCTAACTAGCAGGCTGGCTAACTAATTTTGAATAGTTAACATGTTAACTATATGTACCAACCCAGAAAGTAATATCTATATCAGCTTTTATCATTTCGAAAACGCTGGTATCCTCGGTGCTGTGTCCAACAAATTCTGGCTACATCGCGCCAAAATCCATGCGCTTTCGAGAAGCTTGCTGGCAAAACAACCTCTCCAGAACACGTAACTATAATCGAAATAGCCAAAATTTGTTGGGCCATAGCGCCGAGGGTAATCACGTTTTCGAAATTCTGGAAACTGGCATGAATGTTAATTGCAGTGGGCTACACACCTTTTGCTAATTGAGAAGCGTAACATTAATACTTAAATGTTAACTGTTCAGTATTTGTTAGCCAGCCTGCTAGTTAGCCCGTCTTAGCTCTATTCTGATGTACTCCACCGCTGACAATGCTATGCCAAAAAAAGTATTCTGCTAACTTGAAAGACCTATTTTTCAAAATAGAGTGAAGTCTTAGGTGAAACACCCTGTATGTGAAAAGCAAGCGGTCAGCCGAAACACACAGCGCCGAGTAACAACAAATAGGTCAGTGAGTTAAGCTCGTCAGCGCAGCTATTCGCCAGCGCATCGAAAGAAAACCGTGCTAATGTGCTTAGCGCTTGTGCTCTTGTTATTTCCTTAAGAAGTAATGTGGCTTTCTTTTGGTTGGTATTGGTGATTGGTCAAAATAAAAGGATGGTGAAATAGTACTAAAAAATAAAAACCTAAATACACACAGCAACATTTAATTTTCTTTCAACGCGACGAGTAACTTAATGCAGTGAGTTGATTTGAGGGATGACAGCTTGGTGAGAAGAAGAGAACTGTCGACCATTCCTTGCACCGTCTTCTTCGGGTGCTTCGCACAGAAGATTTGTTGTTATTGCGCTTAACAAAATTTTCTAAAAACTTTGTGCGCATATACGCTTTTGTAGGAAGTCTATTTCTAATGTGCATGCCACAAAATAAATTTTGTTGTCATACGTGAACTCACCAGGTTTGTGGCAAAAAGTTTTCGCCAGTTTTCCTCCCCAGCAATGCCAGCGTTGTTTATGACGATGTCGATGCAACCAAAATGGTTTTTGGTTTTCTTGAAGCCATCTGCAAAAAAGTCAACAGAAAGTTCAAAGATACGTCAGGTCCCTAGAAATATATTTGAACCTACAAGTTAAAGACTGCAGCTACACATTAGCTAAACCTAAAGAGAAATTATTCAACTATAGCTGTCTGACACAGTGAAAAATCTAAACTTATCCTTTATGACCTCCTTTAAATGAGGATTGTCTTTGTTTTTTACCTCGTACTTGTGTCACGTACAGTGCCCGCTGCTATTGAAGCATGGCAGTGGATGAAGTATTAAGCAGATCAATCCATTTCACTGACTACACCAGCCTGCAATATTGGTCCCGTTAAGGGAAGAACGTTATCACAGGAAGTTTAACGCCACTAATACTTTCACCACTCGCTCAAATACACTAAAGGAGACTGGAAGAAGCTCACATGGAAGGCATTTACGCATAATGGAGAGAAAATCGCCGCACCATAAAAGAGGTCTACCTTGAGCTCCGCCTGGACAAAGGCCTTTACCCTCCCCCTCATCCATCACTCACGGTGCCGGAGTCTCGCATTCTTCGGCACATTCAGATGAATGCAGTTATCACACCGTCCCGCCTCTTCCTCTATCGCTATCGATCGGACCCTTCCTGTCCCAACTGCCCCTGTATCTATGCGGACCTGGCCCATTGCCTCTTCTATTGCCCGGCTGCTCAGCAGTCGGGTTCCTTACCCCCACCTTCTCTATCCATCACCACCTGGCTCGACTGGCTTGGCGCTGAAGGGTAAGAAGAACAGCGGCTTCTGGTCGCCCAGGTGGTCGACATGCTCGGCCTATAAATTATGGTCAAATAAAAGTCTTTTACTACTACTACTATGCTTTCCTCAAAGTAATCCTCACAAAATTCTGCTGTGATTCAACGACAAGATTAAGGACGGTTAGGAAGAGATAGAACTCTACCTGAATACATATAATTTTACTGACTTTGGAATAGAAATGCTCTTCTACTACTATATCTATATTGCTGATTAATGCCAACTGATAACTTAGTGAGACACAGGTTTTACAGCATTTGAGAAGCTCTCTTGCTACATAGACGCGAGCAGAACTCAGTTTAGAAGCATGCAAGCACCTAGTTTTGAGAATGGTGCTAACTCATAATACGATGGTCCCCCATTGGATGTACCTAAAGATCTCCCAGATTCTTGTGGGCCTCATACGCGAGCGTTTTCGCATTTCTCTTTGATCGAAATGAAAAATGGTGAGGCCAGTTCAAACTCGCGCACACTTTGTGATCGGCAGCCAAAGGTCATTACTTAAAGTCATCTTTATGCATTGCGAATAACAGACATACCTAATGACTGAGCAGACAGTCGATGGTGACCTCGCGACAGATAAGAGCCGTATCAAATTACAATGAATTCATTTTGCTTTATCTAGTTTCAAGCGAATATGCCTATCAGGACAAAGAGCCTCCTATGGTAGTTTGACGGGGCGCAAGAGTCTGCTATGATGTAATGTAAGCACAGCGCGAAATTCCTAGATAGCAACAACCACACTAATAGTATTATATCAAGATATGCAACAAAAGACAGGTGTCGCTCCAGATGCAAATAGGGCAACATGGATGAAATATTGAGGCACGAAACATGAGATATAAATGTCTATACAAAATTATTAAGATAGGAAGAATGCGCTAAAACTTCCAGATTTAAGTGACTGTGTTATTAGAATAGCAGGTATATAAGACAATTATAACTGTCTTTGCTTCAAATACAAGGCCACCAAACCTGGAGAACCACGTCATTCAAGGAGACCAACTTTTCAAGATTGAAAAGTTGGTCTCCTTGGAAATAATTTCAAAATCTTCTTCGCATTTCAAATTATTAGTCTGAAAAGTGCGCTTTCTTTTTCGATTAGCATAAGCACAGCCGAAACGGTACCTATTCAGTGATGACGCGGATTACATTTTCAGGTTTTATGTTTAAAATTCTTACAACAAAAAAAAAGATATTTCATTTATGAGTGCATTGTGAAGAAATCAAACGTATTTGAGTTTTTACAATCGCTATGGCTGTGATAAGGTCACTGAAGAAACTTGTCGAAAACAAAGAATGCGTAAAACTCAAAATTTACGCAATAGACGACACGAAGATGCTGTACAGAAAGGAAACTGCGTTCTAGTTTGAGAGAGAAGCAGGTGATCTTCGATGTATCGGATTGTTTCTCCTTGCAGAACGACGCTTTTACTCTTGCCAGTATTTGTTCCGGCGATACACCCAGAGCTTCAGTAGTCGATGCATTCGACGCGTACAATGCACAATAGAAATGAAGCGTAATCTTGGCTATAGAGCGTGGAGTGCGCGGCCATGTTACATTACCCCAGTTATCGTAGTTTTCTTTTTCTCATATATCAACAATACGCAGGCTGTGGTTCGAACTACTTGCAAATATACCTTTATGTACTCCACGCGATCGTAGGGAGTTCCCACCCTCTATGTTCTTGCCTTTTGATTTCATCCAGCTGATCAGAGCGGCCAGCCGGTTCAGTTTCCCGTTAGCTATATAACTTTTCGCTGGACGTTTCCTCGACATGTAGCGTACGTTGAGCGGCCGGAAGCGTTGGCAGAGACCAGATCTGCGTGATTTCTCCGCGTATGAACAAAGAAAAGAGCTCACATCTCTGAGATAGGCGCCAGAGTCCGCCATAGTTTACGGCTGAAAACGACAGGGACGCAAGGGGGCAAACAACAACTTCCTATATCATCCTTCAAAATGTAATCGGTCTGGCTACTTGTTAGTAGTGCAGTTGAAGCGGCTGGCGTTAGGCGATGGCTTCTACAAAGCTGTTCTCACGCACTCTACGGCAAGCAACAAGTGAGACGGAGTAGAAGTAAGGGCGCATCGAGGTGGTCAGTAGGGGCCTATTTTTTTCTTTAAGTTCGCGAACAAGCCGAAACTGGAGCGAGAACCTAATCCGTGACCTCGAAATCAGCCAGAGGGACGCTTCTACTGCCGGTTTGTAGCAAGAGAAGTAAGCCAGGACACCCCGTGCCGCGGACACGAAAAAAACAAAAAGGTACGAAAGGTGATGCGGCCGGCACATTCGACGCTAAGCCGTCGGACATAAAGCGGCGTCGCTCAGACTCGTTAGAGATGGCACCGGCGACGGGTAGCTGCAGCAGCTGACATGAGCTTCGGCGTTGGGATATCTCGGCGTCCTTTTATCGTTTTGCCCAGGAGGCTTTTACTGTGAACAGCGTCAACTGTCCCCAATAACGACTTTGACCTGTTTGTAAAGAACAGCGTTATGGCGACGCCGAGTTGTGCTTCCGCCGCAAAGTAGCGCGGTGGACCGGAAGCACGCCGTAGAGGAAGCGACGGGAGCCTTGCAAACTGTCATCGCTTAACTCATGCATATTTGTGCCGCTCTTAATGGAGGAAGCTGAGGAGGAATACGTAACGAAGCAGAGGTGATAATGTAATGTGCATAGATTTAGAGCACGCGTGTTTTAATCTCTCCGCGCGCAACAATGTGCACAGGAAAGCACTTTTTGATGTAGAGAACGGTAACGCTGTAAGCGAAAACCTTATGTGGCGGCGACGATGATGCTAAAGAATGATGTGCGAACTAGGCGCCCGTGGTTTTATATCTAAGTTAGGTAGGTAATGGCCAAGTCACCGCCGTTGTAGGGGCTTGCGCGAAAAATAGAGGAGAGTATACTCTAGATACGTCAGCTGTCTCCGCCTCAGCCGATATTCTCTTGTTCGGCTGCTCCGTCCCGCGTTAAGGTTGCTGGCATACAGGCAGGTATAAAGGAATTATAGATAATTTTTAAGTTACCATAGAAACTCCTGTATGGGGCATGTACCGGAATTCTAGGTTGTTCGCCGCTTTCAGGTCACCGTTACAAAACGGACTTGTTCTGCGTCTTCGCGGACATGTCCTAAGTTTCTAGAAACCTATGCAAAACGCATTATCGGTCCACGGCTCAAGGCCTCGTGTGGGTGGGCGATCTTTCCGCAATCATTTCGACTGCTGCAAAGCGCCGAAAAACTCTCGTGCTGCGATTCTATTTGAATGCAAGATTACGGTATGAGGCCATTGCTGAGAACAAAATTTGAATTGAGAAAAACTAAAAATTAGTTATCTTTATTAACATATGCGTCTTTTATCCTTAACAAAATGTTAAAACTCCTAGATTTGATTTTATTTTTAAAGGAATTTTCTATATAGCCATCCGTACTTGGCATTCACAACTTTAATTTAGTTTCGCGCAAGTAAACTGCGTTTATTTTACTCGCTTATGTATGGCAGCTATGGAATGAAACAAATTTTTATACCATCAATTGTCATTGTGTTTAGTGGAATTACCAAAAGCTATGGTTTTCGCATATGCATCGTTGAGGAAAAAAATAGGGAACTAAGGAAACAAATTGCACGATATTACCAGCGGTGATACATTCTAGAGATAGATATACAAATATTAACTGCATAAAGTTAAAAAAACTAAAGGGATAAAGTTATGATTGCTCAGTAGACAGGAATGGCAAAAAATGAGTTTCGAGAAAAACGAAAAGTAAGAATAGAAATAACTACACGTGCCATAAACCAATGTCCTGGAAGGTTAAACGGCACCATGTGTATAGCTTATCTCCCCCTTTGAGTTTTTTTTTCTTGTGTTTTTGCTGCAACAGTAGATCGCAAGGAAGACTTCCAGATAGGCTGCTGGTCGCCTGTCAGCCAAGCTTTCTGTATATGTGGGCCAAGTTTGATCTGCTTTAAAACATCTATCGTACTACGGTTAGCAGTGTCGAAACTACAGACGAAACTTCAGTGCTCGAATCCTGCCATAACCATATAATGTGTTCCAAACGTCTTGCGTTGTTTTTGTTTGCTTTCTGTAACCGAACACAAATGCGGACCGAAACAAACATAAGTGGTAAGAAACAATTATAAATCTAAACTGAAGAACGAAAAAGAAAAAAAAGCAAATAATAATGAAAATTACTTTTTTTACTGCAAAACTATTTGGGTTTCGCGAGATGCGTAGCAGGTTACAATTCTGTTTCCATCTTTTTAACGTTAATTAGAAACATAATTTTTGCTGCCGCTCTATCAGGAATGAATCAGACTTTTGATGAAACAAAATTTGAAAAATTGAATTTTATAATGCATATTGTATTTTAAAAGTTCGTTCACACCTTAAGGAAGGTTGGAAATTTATAACTTTGAAATTTCATTAAAGAAACCTATAGTGGTTCAGAGGTGGCATGGACGACGCTCCTGTGTATTGTGTTGTTCTTGTCAGTCTTGACCGCTTTTCTTTGCAAGTAAACCTATATTTATTTCAAGGTAGGCATGCTGCGCTTGCTGGTCATTTGTGCTTCAATAATTGAGGCAATTGTTTTGGCAAGGAAAGTTCACGTAATCGATATCTATCCTGAGGCATTCCGTAGCACTCCTCACATACCCAACTGCGAACTCTTCTGGATGACTGTTACAGGAAAAGATGTTGTACGTGGAAATTCGTTACATCAAGAAAATGCACATTTGACACGTCGAGTCAAATGGCCAGTAATCCCACCACGGTCAGGGAATGCAAACTTGTACTTGCAAAAGAGCCCACTACATGGACCGGATCATTAATACTGAAATAATACCTCATTAATCTATACTTAATTACGAATAGTTAATATGACTTGCTACTGGCACTGGCCCGAAAGACGCGGGTTCGATTCCAGCCGCGGCGGTCCCATTTCGATGGAGGCGAAATGCTAGAGAGCCGTATACTGTGGATGCCAGCGCACGTTAAAGAGCCCCAGGTGGTCTAAATTATCCGAAGCCCTCCACCAGAGCGTCCCAATAACCTGAGTCGCTTTGGGACCTTAAACCTCAAAAAACGGAAGCGTAGTTATTGTAGTGAGCAATGTGTAATGCATGCTGCGCATACTTTTTTCCCGTGGTGTGAACTGCGAGTCATAATTACGAGCTAAAAGGTACATAGACTACGGGTCAACCAATATACAGGCAGGCATCATTTGTTTTACTGTCACCAAAACACGCATGCTTAAGAGAACGAGGCTCAGGACCAAACACTAACGGAATAAAATTAAAAAAAACTGCGTCTAAAATGAATGGAGAAAAGAACAATCCGCCGCGAAATTTCCACTTCGTTCCAAGAAAGAAATAACGACAGAGTGTTCACCTTAAACTTTGTTCCAGATTTAGTCACTAATGCTTCTTACAGTTCTCAATTAATTTGACTATCTGACAACGTGACTATGCATGCTACCTGTAAGACTGCTGCTCAGCCGCATAACTTGCAATCTGCAGCCAAGTACACCGTGGGCGGTAGTCGTTTTGGAGACCTACAGACTCACTCGGATGTGTTAGTGCTGCTGGCTTTGCTCGACACTCGAAGCCATCCTCTTAGTGAAACTGGTCAGGGAATCGCTTCCACAGTCGTTCTTGTTTCTTAGTCATCGATCCTTGGCGTTAGTAATGAACTGCAAAAGGGACGATTATTGGGCTAGTTGGCTCGTGATACTGGAACGAAAAGGCGCGAAAGCAAGGGACTACAGAAAGGAAGACCACAGACACAGCGCTGACTTACAACTGGGTGTATTTTGTGCGAGAACGCATTAAATACAGAAAGCATGCACAAGAAAAAACACAACACGCTACTAAACAACAACGCACAAGAGATCGATGCTTGAGGGAACCGTCTATTCACTTATAAATGAAAGAAGCAGCTTTCTTAGATACTAGCAAATTATTTCAGTAGTGTGTTGTGTTTCTTTTTCTTGTGCTTGCTTTGTGGATTTAATGCTTTCTCGCACGAAATACACCCAGTTGTAAGTCAGCACTGTGTCTGTGCTCTTCCTTTCTGTAGTACCGTGTTTTCGCGCTGTTTAGTTCCAGTTAGTAATTGTACTACTCATTATTGTAATACCAAGAGCCCAGCTTATTGTCACGGCCTTATGTTAACGTACGTGCGAGCATCTTCGGTAAAACAGCCCACTTTTTGCAATTCCCGAGAAGTGAGCGCTGCGCTCGAGCGAAGCTATCAATAGTAGCTCTGTTTCCTCCTTTTTTTCTCCTCTACCTTGACAGCGTGGCAGACGCAAATAGACAGTTTGATTTCAACGTGCGAGTTGGATTCGATGTTCAGTTTTCTCACGGTTTGACGATACATCACAGCATTTCCACTGTGATGAGAGAAACGAACACATATAGCGCCTCCTGGCTGTGCTCTTAACACTAAATACTTACTAAAAAGTTGCTTTTATTTCTTTCGTGTTGCTCATGTGAAAACCGCATGAACCGAACGAAGTGTAACGGGTCTATACAGAAACCCCATGCACAGAAGTGAAAAAGCATGCCGCCTTAGTAAAACTTGATGCAAAATATATGGAAATCTTGTAGAAACCACGAAGAAACGATATGGAATCCTCGCGGAAAACATGTTCTGAAGAGCTTACGGATTTCCGTAAAATTTTTAGACTGCGCGGACACCACATTCATATAATTTCATACACGCAAATCAAACCCAACGATTAACGAGGGTTACCACAACACTGAACTTAAAAGACAAGCAGTCGTTTAGTACACCTCCATGTTCTTCAATTTATTGTCCGCTTCGCATTCTTGTCAGAGACAGTAGTCATTAAATGCCATTGCGTGTCAGTCGGTGGGATCTGCACTTTCACACAGCTCCTCGGCGCTCTACATTTTACTAGTCAGTGAGAAACGTCCTCCACTAGCAATTAAGCAACACACGGAAGCCAGCTGTGCCACGATCCACTTGGCAATCTAGAGCTCGACCCTATCATGCATTGTGGTGGACGTAGAATTCCGGCGCTCGGTTTATGCGCCGCACGTTTCCGCGCCTCATCTTACGGACGCAGTGGGCGCCGCGGGGACTCTGCTTGCCGCTCATTGTTGAGACGCGGGCCCACCGTGCGAGTTCTCAGCGATTCCCCCGCATCCCCGCTTTCGTGATTTGACTTGCTTTGGGACGCCGCCCAGTACATTGTCCTGCTAACCCGACATGCCCGGCAGGTTCTTTGCGTAGTAATCGGGCCAGCGAACCAGAACAAAGTCCAGGAGGGAGTACAAATTGTAGCCGCCCTGTATCAATAGATTCCCACGTTCAAGCCATAAAGAAGTTGGTTTGACTGGAAACGAAGACTTTCGATAGAGAGAGGAAATCGGTCGGCTTCCGGTCCTTTTTCCGAATTGAATGCGAGGATGTGAGTCCTGTTGTTTTTCATGTAGCGGATATCTGAGACACATCCATTAAGTTCACGAGGTAATCACGGCGTGCGTTTCATATCATCGACTTCGTGGATTCCAATCCATTATAATTCAAGAAAAGTCTTGCTTCTATTGGGAATAAAAAAGAAATCTTCAATAAAATGGGAGAACACAAGTGTTTCCAAGGCTTTTCGGGCCCAGATTTTCTGGACATCACTAACTGCCGCCACCTGTCAGTCGCCAGTGAATAGCACTGCTTAGCTAAATGGAAATATTTTGATTTGCAACTCACAAGAAATGAAATATTAAGGTGAGATGTTGCTCAAAGAAGATCTCACTGATGGCCAACTCTCCCTACGGTCTGTGCGTTGACTTTTCGCTTGCTTCCTGCACGCGCAGGGACTAATTCTGACTGCTTAGAAAATCAATGGGATGTTCACTATTAGCGCCATGCAGGATGCAGTGGCATCCGCGCAAACTAGAAGTGCTTTGTCCAGATTTCTGGAGTTTTTATGTGTTTTGCGTCCGTTAGAAAGGCTTATTCGTCAGGAATAAGCCTGGAAGCAATAAACTCACTACTGGGGATAGTAAGCTTAGCATATTTTTTTTTTTTGCAATGGGTGGCGCTGAATTTGAAGACACGACTTGGGACAGGGACAGAGAGACGACGAACAGAATGAGCGCTAAACTTTCAGCTGATTTATTATTCAGACGGGATAGGCTTTAAAAGGAAATGGTGATAGGTTGTAGCACGCAGTCATGATTTTATTTTAGTACCAGAGAGACGTATTCTTTTCTAGAGAGTGTGTCGGACGGCCTGCTCGTACATTCATTCATTCTCATCATCGTGGAGGCTTCAGTTCTTCTTCTTCTTCTTCTTCACCATACAAAAAGAAGAAGAAGTTATTTCTCTTACTTCTTCTTCTTCTCCACATGTCTTCTTAGCACTTCGTCTTTCTCTTACTTCTTCTTCTTATTCTTCCGTTCTTTTATGGGTGATTCTTGGATAGCCCACGTTTCTATTATTGTATAACATTATATTGGGTGATCAGAATTAGGCTATAGATGTTTCTTAAAATTAGGTACAGCGAGGTACGTTAAGATAATCTATGCTAAATTGTTGTGAAGCCAGGCGGCACAAAGTGAAATGATAAGTGTCCATGTCCAGCACATAATTAACTAAGATCGGTAATAAACTTTTGCAAGAGTGGAGTAATCGTGCATGTTTATATTGGAAACTTGGAGGAGGTAGTTTCTACACAATTTCATTTGGTAGATTTCTTCAAGCTCGTGTGCATACCGAGATATTTGCGCCCAAAGTTTAAGTTCCTTGCGCGTAGTTGCGCCTGCAAGGCGATGCCGGTCGGCGTGAAACACCTGTTGGCCTGACGCCGCGTTTGGTCTGCCTGCGACATGGTGAACCTGATGACTTCTCGTTTTTCACTACCCTCTATCAAAATTAAGAAACGCATGACGCAATAGTTGCATCACACTAGGAAATGGTTTCACGTCGGCTGTCATCGCCTAGCATACGCAATTATGCGAAATCAGTTGAAACAAGCGAAACGACAAAGTGGTCGTTGCTCCTTACAAGCACAAAGCTTCCCTTAGTATAAAAAAATGAAAGCGCTAATAATAGTAAATTGTTAATTTTATCGTATCGAAGCAACTCAAAGGCTATGAAGGAGCCGTGCTAGTTAGCAGCATTAATAGAAGGGATTATTAATGCGAAAGCATTTCTAGGCTATAGTCGGCGGGGTCGTATCACCAACACGTGTCCACAGTAGTTGTGTCGTTCTTAGAAGAGATAGCATCAAACGAGTGGTTGCGATCGATAGAGGATGGTGTGAGGATGAAGCATGATTGTCAAGGGTATAATTAGTTCATTAATTAGAGCCAAAAACGTCGAAAGACTACCGAAATACCGCGGGCATCGATACAGTGAGTGGACGGGAAACAGCCGCGGACGGAAAAATAGTGGAAATAAAGGAAAAGGAGTGAAAATAAAGTTTGAAATGAATTGAAATGTATTTGGTGAGTGATAACTAATCGAGCAAAATGTTTCATCAACATAGACTAATTAGTGAATTAATTATCAGCAGAAACCATTGGATGGTTGATTAGGATGCACGAGGATGTAGTAATTGGACGCGAAAGCAGCGACGGCGCCAAGTTTGAAAATCCAAAACAGTTGATTGAGATAAAAGAAGGTATAATCAGAGTAAATAAATTGATCTTAATTAAAGTAAAGCATAAGATAATTACGCTAATTCATTAGTTAAATCAGTAAACAGAAAGAAAATGGTAAAGACAGGCAAAGAGATGCGACGAGTGCCGAGGAGGTGTCAATGCTTTCGCATGCGGGTCGCCGGAGTGATCTCTAACGTTTTTTTCGGCCGGCCATCACTTGTCTAGACTTTCCAGAATTGTTAACGACAAGAAGAAAAAATCAACATTCGACCGCGCAGCATAATGGTACCTTTGTGATTTACTCGGAAGGCGAGGTCTATTTTATCGCTCTATCGTATGAAAATGTATACATCGGACGAAGTAGCCGATTTATTAGCAAAAGGCAAGTGTAGACTCAGGAAAATAAAAACAGGACCGTTTTTCAAGAGCTTGGGTCTTCACTGTTGAAATTGGTGCAGTGAAAGATAAAGATTAACGATGTCCCAAACCACAGCAGTTCTAAAAAAAATATTACAATAATCTGGCACGGACAACTGTGGCAGGCACCAAGGTGTCGAAGGTCAAAAGTGGATGCGTACGCGCACCCTGTTTTTCGCTCTGGGATAAAGCGGTGTAATTTCTCTTTGGTTTTGATTGGTTTTGCCTTGGTCTTCAGAGGCCCGTTTACTTCATCGTATGCGCTATACTGTTGTTGTTAGCATTTTCAACCTTTTAGGAATCCTAGCTTGATGCCACCCACATTTAAGGGTCTTGATGTTATCAGCTTCTCCCTATTATCCTGTAACCTGTCAATTATAGGCTTATACCTAGTTAACTTTATGAAGAATGTTTTCAATTCTTAGGCGCACCTTCCTCTTTCCGTCGTATGCCCTTGATCGATATCAACGCTCCTTCATGTCTTATAGTGTCATCCCTCGTATTTGTAGTACCTGAAATTGTTGCTTTTAACACTTCTGGGCCTTTCCTTCATTAGATTTTCTGTATACTAGTCTTAATTTGGTGACTTAAATCTTCGCTTTGTACAGTTTCCGTCATACTTAGAGGGAACATGGCAACGCGTGGCCGCCGCGAATCGCGAAAGTGCTGCCGCGGAAAGCATGCGAGAATCGATGCTAAATGCGCATGCGCGGTAAGCACAGTCGGCTGCTCCTTCCGGCTGTACTTTCCCATTAGCAATCAGTGAAAGAAACATTTCGTCTTTGTACAGAACGCGGGTGACGGGTACAAGCGGCATGAACGCATCTTGACGAAGTCCACCCCTCCCTCCCCCCCTCCCCCCCGGCTTTTTTTGTGCGTTTACCTGTGGTATCTTCAGTTCAAAGTCCGGCATCACTTAGTGTTTTTCGTTACACCCCTGCTGCGCATCTTCCACAAGCATTTTTTTCTTTTGCGATAATTCTTGAATATCGCATCTTAAGGAAGATGTTTCCAAATCAGTCCTGCTCTCATTTCTGCGTAGTGACAAGAGATCCTCCGTTTCATCGGCCCAGTATATTTTCACTAGGCTAGACGCCAACGCTCGTAGGCGGGGTGTCTGAAGAGGGCAGGAGTTTATTTGTTTCGCTACTTCCTGCAGCTTAGATACCATTTCAACCAAGAAAATTGCATTAATCCGTGCGTCTCGTACTTCCCTGACCATAGACGATCAACCGGAAAGTTATCCACAAGCAAAATAGGAGAGACGCTGGCTGAAAGTGTGCCGCATCTCTCATTCCGTACTACAAGGTCCCAGCGGCATCGGTGGCGGCGGCACAGTAGGAGCCACTCCAGCGCGCTACACACTTCCGCCGAGTCCGTTGTTTCATCCTGGGAACCGACAAAGCGCCCCGCCAAGCAACCTCGCCTTCCATTCACCGCCCTCTCCCGACCGCCATCTCCGACTAAAAAAAAAGACAAAAACGGAACAGCGTTCCACGTTAGAAACGCGTCCATCACAGCCCCCGCCGTCGGACGATTAACGGGGAGCGACCGGGTTTGCTCCCTCGCTTACCTTATTGTTTGTTCGCTGGCGTGCGCCCGGCTCTCGGAGAGCGCGCCGTCGCCGCTAGAAAGCCAAGGAAGCCGCGCATGTGTATATACATACCTACGTGGCTCCATGCCAGACGCGCGTGGCCCCAGCGAGTTCGCGGCCTGACGTCATGAACCGTCCCCTCCTTCGCCGGAGCCAGCTTAGGAGCGGTCGCTTTAGCGACCGGAGACCGGCTTCTATATCGCGAGCGGCACAAGCGTGCATTTCAGCTCGTGGCACGCACGGAACTTAGTTAAGCCGACTCTGCCTGCCCTGCCCGTCTTCCTTGAGCGTTCCATTTCAATGCTCTGGACACTTACGCCCCCCCCCCCCCCCACTTTCGTCCCCTGCTCTCTTCTTTTTATGCTTAGCCTCTCTAGGCATTCTGCTGTTGCTCAATGCATTTCACGGTTCGCTAATCCTAGTGGCACTCAGTCAACCTGATCCGAGCGCACCGGCGACTTGCAAAGAGTTGGTCTGCACGCCGAGCGAGCAATTTCGCCGGCACTTAGGGATTGACCGCCGGACGCGTTTGCGTGAGGCCTCGAGTTGGTCCACTTCTGCCTCAACAAGTCAGGAGTCGTTGCAAAGCCGCTGCTCCTGAATATGTATTGCGTGGTGGCCGCCTGGGTCCCCTCTCCTCGCGTTTTGTCATACCTGTGTAGCTTCGCTGTTATTCGTGTTTCTTCAAGAGCCGTCGCCTTGCTGTTTACTACCTCTGGTAAGGCCGTTTGGTGACTCGTCAAGAAAGGGTTGGGCACGTCAGATCAATCCTGCAGCCGTTTGCTTATACATTCCCATTTGGCTTCTGCCCTGCAGATTTCCATTTAACTCGACACAGGCTACGCGACACAATTTGTCTGGTAGCGTTAAGTGGGTTCGTACCAGGATGTCTTTCTGTCAACGGACTGAAGGTACGACTGCCCCTGGACTAAAATCGTGCCCCGCTAAGCATCTGATTACGCAGTGTGGTTGTGTCTGTGAATTTCGCTAGTAGAAATACAGCAGCTGCTCGTGTCCTGGCAGATAATAAAGGCAAATGAATTTGGTTCTGCGTCTTTAACTTGTAACTGCGCGATATAAAAGAGAAAGTAAAACAGGAGTCAAAGTAAGGACATGTAGGAGAAACATTAGTACCAGCGGAACCGAAGAGACAATCGAGGCTCATTGTTTCGCGGAATCACCTTCGTGAGAGGTCGGCGAGGAAGCGACCATATATGATGTGAAGAAACATGGGTATGCACAATAGGATAGAGACAATGCATACACGACAATGACACACAGTGTCTCAATTACCCTTGCCCTATTTCCCGCAACGTTTGTCGTTCAGTCCTGAACGAGCTTCAGCTTTCATGACGTCTTAGACGTGTGTGCGACTCCTCGTACCAACGCCTGACCTTGTTCCTCTCAAGCAAGACAAGACAGAAAACAATAAAACTGAAGTTAAAAGATGTGGAAATGTTTGGTGTCCTCTGATTATTCAATATCTTTTTCGTTATTACATTTAATGATTATCGGGCACCTTTGCTGAAAGCAATGGGAGATTAAGGAGTGATGCGTAGGCACGAACTAGTGCAGCTAAGCCAACTTACAAACCGCGCTTTTTGCGGACATAGTGTTTGTCCGAACGGTATCCATGAAGGAAAGGAAGGAATATAGACAACTTTTCCATCGTCATGGTCTTGCAATCGTTCAGATATAGCTGGAGTACTAACAGCATAAATGCCTCAGTGGCACAGGATAACGCGGAAGCAGATAACAAGGAACAGGGCGAGTTCCCTTGCCATCTATACATACATACCCTCTGTTAACCCTTTCGGGGTTTTGTGCACATTTGCATACAAAGCAAACTTACACTTCCTCTGGCAGTGGTTTCTTTGTTTTTTATTAATTTAATGCTCTTAATGAAGCCAACGGAGTGGTTCTGTATCCCGTCAAGCAAAGGAAGACAGAGATATTTCACAAAACAGGAAGAATGGTTGCAGATTTAGCCGCCAGTAATAGTGCCACTTTTTTTTTCTGAATTTTGAGCGTCACGTAAAGCTTCGAAACAGGAAGTCATTGCGCGATCTGTGAGGTGTTCATTTGAGGAATTCTGGCAGTTCAACGCTAGAATTTTTCACCATTGTGGCTCTTTGTACAGAATATTGTGCACGATTGTGAAGAAATTACATAGTGGCGTTTTACGCTCAAAAACTAAAGAATTGATGTACAGTCTTTGTCAATAGTTTAGAGCCCAGGGGGTTTACTTCTTAGCCTTGCAGTGCGACTCCTGAAGCGTTCTTGGAAGTCCTACCCATTGAAGGAGGCAGAACCAGAAAGCTTCTTACCCGGAGAAAATTTGGAGCGCTGGAGATGCATCGCGAACCACACAGTGAGGCTCAGAAGCAAACCCCCTGGATTCCAAACTTTTGACAAAGGCTGTACCTGAGGCCTTCATATGCAATTTAAGTACAACAATCTTAGCTTTGATTAGAAAGAAGGAATGGCTAATTAAATGAACAAGTTTATCCTAGAACCTCTTAAGCAATGCATAATTTTTCGAATATCTCTGCAAACGAGTTGTCCCATCTTAACTCACCTTCCAGTTGGGTGCCGTTGCTCACATCGCACTTGTAGAACGTGCAGTTCGTGTTCGGAAACCTTTTGACGAGGTCGGCGGTCGTCTCCTTGCCTGCGGCTTCGTCGATGTCTAGTATGGACACCTGTGGAGAAAACGAATTATAATAATGGGAGTGCGACCTATGCAACTGATAAGTCAAGGGTTCGACAGAATCCTGTCTGGCGAGGGAGAAACATAGTGATAAAATAAAACATACACTCGCCAAAGATGGTTTTTAAAACATACTGTTTCTAAGATTCACTCAAAGAAAGACCGAATCCGTCACTAGGGCTTCATCAGTGATCAGGATTCAGGCTAGAGAAATCACCTACACGACTGATGGCTGTGTTTAATGTGAAAAAAAAAGTTTAAGATCCATTTCGTTTGTGTTGTAAACAGCCATGTGCGAATGTCAGGGCTGAATTTAGCATTTGTCGGAGCACAACTGCCGCGGTTTGTTTCTAAGTTATCAATTACGTTGAATTTTTCTAATTACCACGAATTTCTGCCATTTACAAATATCCCAGACCACAGGGTCTGCTTTTAAGCAGTGCACCGTTCACTTAAGACGCCTTGGAAGCTACCAAGGCACTTAGGGGTGGAAATGGAGCGCGCCATCACACTTCAGTGGTTTCGAACTTGGGTGGCATGGTAAATGTCCCAATAAGAGGCTCCAAGGAGGACCCTGTTGGCTATGAACTTTGGACCCGTGCTGCGCATCCTAATGCATAGGTGGTGCATAACGAGTTCTGTTGCATGGCTCGTCACTCTCGCAACTCCTTTCGATGTTTTGTTAAAACAGGAGTACCGCTCATCGATATGAGCCAACTGACATGCGTCCTAGAAAAAAAAAAAGGCCTCTGTTTTCGTCTATATTGGTAGCAGGGAGTCCAGAAAGGGCAGCAGCAATGCCATCATATCGAACGTCTCTTGGCACTGCTACTTTTGCCCTCGACAGTACCAACAGCGCAGACATAAGGGATGCGGTAAAAACACAGTCTTCAGCAGTTCGATGGACCCCCAACCCAGAGTGCTTTAACTTTGCTCTAATGCAATGCTATTCTCATAGTTAAAATCTATGGGCGGCGAGCACTCCGCTCCTGTGAGAGGAGGCAGCCCACCCAGACCTAAGATGAATTCTATGGAAGTCAGCGCGCGTAGAAAAAGTATCAAGTTGCGCCTATTTCTCTGCGACACGCTGAAATATGCAGGAGATAAAGCAAAATATAATATGGAAGTTCACGGCAACAATTATACAACGTTAACGAGTACACCTAATGCCTCCATCACTGGCCCTCGCCAATGCTGCGTCTACAGCTGAGACCCGTTTGCAGTTGGCAAGTTAACATCACCGCTAAAACAGCTTTCAGCTTTCTTCGCTAGTTGACGCATCAAGATGACGATGCTAGGTCCATATCTGTTTTTTTTTTATTTTACGTGAGCAAGATTTGCCTGGACATGTGTGCGTATAGAAAAGCGTTCATGGCATTTGCATGCAATTCGGTTTGCTCCTCGCAGGTCACGTGAGCTTCCCTGTGGTAGTACAAGTTACCAACGCCCAAAAAATTAAAATAACAAGACATAACACCGATTAAAAAAAAAAAACGAAATACAAACTATCACATACAAATTTTAGCCTAGAGGGATGGGTACAGCTCCCAGTTAAATGTTTAAGAACAAAGCGTATGCACGTTGAGTTGTTGAAGCACAGTTACTCCGACGGCTTCGTCTGAGTGCATTTTCATATGAGCTCAAAGAATAGTTCTAGCTATGAGAGATTAAGAGATTACAAAATGTCTGCAAGCCAGATATCCTTAAAAATATACGTAGGACACACATCAGAAAAATTATAGCTAATATATATTTCGAAAATTTCACTCTATTCAGTGAGAGTAAGGCACGCAATAGTTCAGTATGGGACGCTTAAAACCTTCGAGCAGTTTGTACGATCAAATATATAGAGGCATTCATTCATGGGAAGAACCAAGTGTAAAAACTCAGCCAAATCTCCGTAGTTTCAACTACGATCGGGACCAAAAATTTCTTCGCCTTATCTTCGAAATCTTCAAATTAATAGGAACCCAATCGGGCTCCCCTATTTATTAGGCGTGAGTTTTAATAGCACCAAAGCATCAGTTCTAATTAGCCAGAATTTTGAATTAAGCGAATTCAAATAGACACCCCTTTGTTTTAAAAGCCCACGGCAGATGAAACAGTTGCTGACGATGCCGTCTAGTTGTCTCGCTCTAATCGACGGCTCCGAGCTCTTGATGTTGAAATGCTAGTAACTACTCTCTGTCGCGAGCTCCGAGACCCGAAGACTGCTGCGTTAGACCTTCAACGCAACCAGGCAACAAGCTCGGTCGTTCTTCCAGCGGTATGCTTAGCGGTTCACCAAAGGCAGTGCGGGACTTTGCGTTGCCTTTTTTTTTTCTTTTTCCCATCATGAGCGGTTCCTTGTCGCGCTTTATTCCTCACACCCTGCACACCGTGTTCTCTCTGTTCGTGCATTGTTAATGACACTGACCGAAGCAGCTCTCGCATGAAGGCGTCCTCAAGAGGCTTTCAATCTTGCGGTCGATCTGAACCAAACGAAGCGCGCTCCTTTCACTCTTAACGAGGGGAACAACGGGAGAGCGAGCAGAGAAAGACAATTAAGATCACAGAGACAAGAATGCCCGCGCTGCGCCCTTTGTGTTCTCGCTAACAACTCGCTAACGCGCTCCTCGTTCGAAACTAGGCCTACTTCATCACTGCCAATGGGGGCACATCGATCTTTCACGGCGACAGCACGAGGACGGACCACGCCGGAAACGATTAAGATAGGAGAACTCAGTGCGGCGAAAAGAGTCATGGCTGGGTGGGGCGCGGTCCTTGTAGTTGCGGGTAGTGGACAATGGTTTTGAAACTTAATATCTTGATGCTCCCTACAAGCTATCGGGCCTCTAAGGAGCACCCAAGCGCTCAAGCGAAGTCTTAAACTAGAAGGCCAACCATTGTGGTCAAAAATGCGATTGAACTGATGATTTTCCGACATACCAAGGGCGTAATACACCGAGTCGTCCGTACACTAACCCACTGAAGGCCAATTGTTTTCTGAAGCCATTCACCGCTACAGGACCTGCTGGTTCTTCCACAGGTTTAAGCGCGACCTACTTTTCAAGAAAGTCATTTTTCATCACTGAAAAATTGCCAAAGAACACCATCCACTACTGATGTAAGTCCATTCTCGATTGAAGCGAAGTGGTGATATGTCAAAAATGAAATCTCTCAGAGCGATCATTAAGAAAAGTATTCATAATGACCATACTAATGAAATTGTTTCTTTCAGGAGCCAGGGTTTCTCTCCGAGACAGGGTTTCTAAGGAAGTCGTAGTTATGCCGCCGTTCCCTGGCATCATGCGCCAACTCTCCCAACAATCGGTTATTTTCTAAGGAAGACTCCCGTTTAAGCACTATTGCGAGTATTTGCACACCTTAGTGCAAATTCTATTTACGTTCTTACGCCTAAGAAATCAAATCGAATAATCGTGCATCAGCAAAGCTCAGAAATCAAAACCACATTTGAAAGCGCTCTGCAAGGTTGGTTTTCTAAGTTGACAGCAGTACCCAGGCTCTTGGCTGACAAATTTCTCTCTTACGTAAAATGCAGAAGGAGATACGACTGCACATGTCGCTTCAGGAGATTAAGAGTGGCTAAGGAGTAGGCTAACAACTTCGCAGAAAGCTGTGGAAAAAAATTATAAGCGTATGTTTAAGACGTACAAAGCAGCAATCAAAAGTTCTGGCAAGTACTATCCGCACGGTAATCAATAGAAGGAAATTAACCCCGAAGGAGCTAATGCTGATAAGAAAACCGTTAGCCTGTCAATAGAAGCAAAGAACCGGCTTAGGGATAGGAAATATAGCCACAGGTTTGGGAGTAAATTTAGTAAAAGCGATAGAGATTTGATTGCGAATTCTGACACAGGATAGGGCTAGACGTTAATCATTGAGAGACTCTTAGGTCCTTCCGGTGGTTGACGATACTGATGACGATGTTGATGAGGAAGAATAACGGCTGGGTAAAACTGCAAGGTCAGATTTCTGTAGCATCGCACCCTGGCTCAAGAAAAGGTCAGGAGGCGGCAAGTGTGGTTTTGGCTGGTGTGATGTGCCGTTAGACACGCTGGTTAGCTTTCACAATATCTTCTGGGCTATGCTCTTCGGGTGTTTCTGAAGCATATGTGCGTATGTTTTCTGCGCCTGCCTGCTCCGCATGAGTATTTATCTCCTGGAGCAAACGAGAAAGCGTATATCCAGGGTTGCCCCGAGGGATGATTCACGCCTGGTTATATTAATGGTTCCTAAGCAATGCCGGCTGCAGAGCTCGGCTTTAGTGAAGAGCCAAGCTCAAAGACAGTTGCAAAAATTGGCTCTACACCAACGCAGAAACGCTTAATGTTTTGTTACGTGCTCAAGCATCCGTGCTCGTTTATTTCTCAACAGCTCTGGCTGCTCAAGAATTCAGTTTTGATTCGTTGCAGGTAACCTCCCAGGTCGCTTCCTATTAAAACACTATCAGAAAAAAACGCATGTCTCGCAGCATCGAAAGTTGCTGCGAGAGGCTTTTGCTCTGAAATAAAATCTATACAGCACAACACCAGTCAACATTAGATGCTCTATGATATGGATGATGATGAACTTGGTCAAGATTACTATGACAACCTTTAAAAAATTACACTTTTTTGCCTTAAGACCTGAACCAAGGCTGCGAGTCAAGCCGCAGTTAAATATCCTTGTCTTATGCTTTGGCGCTTGATATTACTATGCTCTCACGCAAACTATCCTTGCCTCTCTGGTTGCATTCGTTCCGGTTTGTATCCGTGTGCGTCTGAGTGAAAGGAGTTCGTGTGAACATAATATTTCTTGAACTAGCCTGTTTAGTATCTCTACCACGTGAACTTTGTTAGTGAAACCTAAGGGCACAGGGGCTTTTTGCTTTTGTCTCCATACAAGTCCGGCCGTGAACTTGAGAAGCGGAACGTAATATCCTCTAAAGCCTCCGCTGTAACACCGTTTAATTAGTATTATACCACAGGTTGCTTCGCAACCAGGACGCGAGTGTGCCTTGGCCTTATATACACTACGTAGGTTGTAAGTCGGTACCCACAGCCTTCTACCGCCTAATTGCATTGTAGGACATCGTATGCGGGTTGCCGTGCTTCTGTGGGTTCAGGCTGTTTAGTTCATGCTCGGTATGTCTCGGTTTCTTTTTTCATCTTGCACTGTGCCTTTTGCAGGGACAAACGGGCGGTGCTGAACGGCCGCTGTTGAGCTAAGTACACGTACATCACCACAGAGGTCTTCAGCAACACAACAAAACCGAAACAATGGGCGGGACACTGTTCTACTAATCCAGGGAGGGTCGAGGACAGGAGACGGCATTCAGCTGGACACGCACCTTGCAACCCTTCTGGAGCAGCATTTCGGCGATCCCTCGTCCAAGGCCCATGGCGCCTCCCGTGACGAGGGCCACCTTGCCGTTGAAGTCCTTCATGGCGGGTAGCTAAAACTCTCTATCTAACAAGAACACCGCGACTTGTCGCGAAAATCAACGGTAGTGGTGTCCACCGGCCAAAGCCACCACCGACGCCGCCTGTCCTGTCCTCTTCTGCGACGCAGAAGGAGTCGCCGGAAAGAGACGGCTACCTAGTCAGGCTCGTCGTCGACGTCGGTGTTATTTCAAGCTCGCCCCCGCCGCCCAGCTTAGTCTATACCGTCTTCTTAATGCCGCGTCCCCGCAGACTGCGGAGCCGTACGTTCGCTGTTTTTTTATCTTTATTCTCTTTTACTTCGCTCCATCCATCCCGCCTCTCCTCCCTTCTGCCCCTCGGCAAGGGAGGAGGACACTGCACGCCGAATGAAGATGGCTCTGACCATCGCTCTCCCCCTCCTAGTTGTTTCTCTCTCTCTCTCGCAAGACGACGTGTGTCGTTTCTGAGATGCTGCACTTCTGTGGGATGCCTTTCCTGTGGCCCACCGCCACGACCAGCGGGCGGCCGAGTATTTTAGTGTGCCTGCACGAGTCTAATCTTATCTGGAGGCCGGAGACACAACGGAGAAAGGGGGGAGAATGCCAGAGGGGAAAAGGTGGTGTGGCGCGGGGCTACGAGGTGCGGACTAGCGCCGGTGTAAAGCACCACGGGACTCTTGTGCGGGAGAATCCCGCATCGAGGTCGTTCCCGAGGTCCACCGCTGACGAAAGTAGTGAGGCGCCATGCTGTGTCTGTACTTGAGCCTCGGCAGTTGGAAAAAGGGCAGAATTTTTAGGGCCGCCAAGAGTTCTTGCTCCTGCTTTGAATTTTGGTCGATATTTGGGATTTCAGATTTGATTCAAACTTTGTTTCAATTGTGACCTTGTTATCGTAGTTACTTTGCATGTTCTTCACTTTTCTAGTAATTTTTTCTTCGTATTTCTCGTTTCACACTAAGTGCTCAGTTAGGGTGTACTTCCTGTGTCTTACGTTTAAGATACCCTGTTCATGAAAGCGTCGGCGATGTTTAATAAATAAAGTATGAAGCCCAATATTGCGATAACTTCTGAGCCAGAAAACACCGTTGAATAGCGAACTGGAAATGGTTGTGGATACTGACCTAACCATTTCTGGCAGGGAAGAGAAAATGGCATGACTTCTATTTGTCTTCAATCTGTTCTACTCTACAGACTTGCTCATTCTTTACTTTTTCCTCTAGTCTATTCCGATTTCGGGATGAAACGTCCTGCCTTAAACCACCTGAATAACTGTGCTTCGTTTCTTCCCAGCCCTGCGTATGGATTTTAATTTTGTTCAGCGAGAATAGGAGTTTTTAAAACGGATATGTGCGCTTCATTATTTACAGAACTGCTTTATTCCTTGTATTTTATTCAATATGTACAAGCATACAAAATGATGCCAGCAGATGCCTCCGCCTATTAGAAAGCCAAGCGGATTAAAGACAGCTGTGCTTGAACTGAGTAAATCATTCTGAGGAAAGCAGTTTAAGAACAAGGGACCTTTAGGAGTATGTACATTAAAAGAGGGGAGGGGGCCTTACTGTTTGCTAACATTTCATCAAGTATAGAAACGTTTGCGTGTTCGCGTTTTTTCTTAGATCCCCTTCCTCTTTAGATTGCTTCTGTACGTGGGTTGCCTGTGTTTCTCGTGTTCAATACTTTTCTAATATCTAAGTCAGCCTAATATCAAAGTGCTTCAAACGAAAAATAAAGAAACATCAGCATTTCTTTTCCTTAGACATATATGTCGCCTTTTGCGGGGAAAGACATTGGCGATATAATTGGACGGCGAACTGCACTGCTTAAAAATCGCAGTTTTCACTTGCTGTTAGAAGTTGCTGCTGTCATGTGGCTTAGGCGGGGAGAGGGGGAGGGGAGCCTTGAGAGAGGTAATTATCACTCTTAATAGAGGCAAATGGAGCGAAGGCCAAAAGAAGCCTGCGATCTTGTTCAGGTTTGCTATTTCCCGCTTGCTTTTTATTGTAAATTCTTTTACCTGCCAAGGAGTATAATAGCGTCGAATACCGTTTTTTGATATTCTCACTGGTTGGTGTGACATTGAGTATTTAGGTTCATTTAACTGTGTAAAAATTTCACGCTTGAAATGTAGTCGCAAATATCGTTGCTCAGAGTATTTTACTCTTTCTTGGAAAGTACATTTTCTTCATTGATGGGAACGCAGATCAAGTAGACGCAAAATATTGCATAGATAAGCTGAAAACCGATTTGTGAAATCCGTGCCAAACCTGTCTCGTATGTCATACGTATTTCCTGGTCTCCCTTAAATAATGGCGGCAGGTCGATTTTTTTTTCTGTGCCCGCCGATCTAAGAGTTCCATTCATAGCAGTAGGAATGGTTATGCTTTGTTGAGATTATATTTTTTATTGACACGCACATTTTGGATGTTATGTATCACGAAGAAGTAGAACTGATTTTAAGTTTGCAGACGTCGACGCGGCCACAATAGCTTGACATAAAATGCATAATATGGAACGATGACATATCTTGTTTAGCAGCTCTGCCATTGATCCATGGCTAAGTAAGCTATAAGAGGTAATAGGCACTATCGATGGGATCTGATATCGAAGAAGTCTCTCGTCCTAACTGATAAGGCGAAAACTACCCGGCACGACTCGCTCAGCTGGGGATCTAGCATTGGAACTAGGTGTTCCAAGGCGATAGTGCGATGATGGGATCACCCTTATAAAAACGGTCTATAAACAGTCTATAAACTTCTGATACACCCTATTGCCTTCATATGCGTATTTCTTTTTGTCTATTCATAGCCTATAGTTTGTCTACAGATAAAAGTCTACTAAAAGTGTATGGCCATAAATCTATAGATTGTTTGTAAACTGTCTATAGCATTTGTGTTGCCTATAGACTGTTCTCTATGATTGGTCTGTAGAGAGTCTCTTAAAAAATCTATGGGCAGAGACTTTAAAGACAGAGGTCTATAGACACTCTATAGAGGCAAGCAATAGTTAAATTATTCCAACTTGAAGCCTGCCCCTACCAAAATTTTTAGACAGTCTATAAACTGTGTAAAAAATTTTGGGAGGGCACGCTTCATGTTGCAATAATTTAAATATTGCTTGCCTTACTAAGGTAACGTCATCACATCACTTTTTATTTTGATGTGATTTCCGGAAATTTCGACCACCTGGGGTTCTTTAACGTGCACTGCGATGTCAGTGCACGTTAAAGAACCTCAGGTGGTCGAAATTTCCGGAGCCCTCCACTACGGCGTCTCTCATAGCCTTAGTCGCTTTGGGACGTTAAACCCCATAAACCAACCAACCAACCAACTTTTTATTCTCAGATGATGTTGGCGCGGACACGAAACAAATATTGCTGTTCGTGCTTATGATTGCAATCTTTTTCTTTTCTCTGACCCTTCGCCCCTGTTTGTTGTTCCTGACTACCAGGCTGTCCTCCAATAACCCTATGACAGCTGTCAGAACTAATGAGAAACAAGCAAACATAGGCACGAAAAATCAGCACATTCGCGACCCGTCATACAGCTTTAGCGAGTGCTGCCAACTAGACGTCACGGCATGTTTGAGTCTGTGTCAACACCTTGACGCGGACCCCCCGTGCGTCGAGCTGTGCCACCAATTTGAAGCTCCAAGGCTCACGTTCTGGCCCTTATTTTTGGACGCGTGTCAGATTGAGCTCCTCCAACATATTCGCACTGAGATGACACTTCTTTGTGCCCAGCTGCTTTAATCTACCTCGAAAACACTTTCTTGTTTCAGCTGCCAAGCGCTTTTCGGTACATCAGTAAGAGACGATAAATAATACGCATTATGCGCAGCTTTTCTCTTTGCATTTTTGGGATTGGATTATTGTATCTGTCATTCGCAGGTTAATGAAAGGCACCTTTCAATAAACTGAATGAATACTGAAGGCAAATTCAAGCTGGCAACAGGGGACCACAGTCTTCCGTCAGGCGGAACCTCCTTCCCCCCGATATTGCATTCATTGAAGATAATCTACGTTTTCGCGATGCACTAGCTAACTTTGTGTATTCGGGAGAAAGTGGAATTTGTGTTCCAATAACATTCATTGTATTTCATTCATTGTTTTGCTGTATCCTGTGTAATCCTCTTCCCTCTGTAATGCCTGTGGCCCTAAAGGTACAATGAATCAACCAATCAATCAATAAATCATTCGCCCTATAGTTCGAAAAAAAGATACTTTCCCTCAGATGTATCTCGTCGCTTCACAGAAAGTAAGCGGCAACATTAATCAGGTAGAATTTTGAACCCATATCGAAGATGTGATGGCGCAAGTAGAAGGGGGGGGGGAGGCTGTGAGGGGCAGGGGGAGTGAGGCACCTGACCACCACAGCGGATGCTATTGACCAACGCGACCCGTCTGGGATGATCAGATATGTCAGCGACGCGATCCGTTGGCAGCCTCTGCCGGTCACAAGGAACCCAGTGCGCCCGTGCCAGAGAGGTGGTGTGACATGCGGGAACTTGGCAGGCGTGTCTACGTACTTGAAGTCGGGCGCAAAGTGCGCGATCTATGCTGCGGTAATGGCCTGTGTCTAAAGGCAATGAATTCGCTGCCTGGGATTATGAGGACATTTATACGGATTAAGATACCTATGAATAGCACCTGGGATGCCCATGTCATATCTTGGAAAATTCATTCGCACTTATGCTACGGACTTCCTATGACTCTGTTGTCCGCATTTCTACGGGGCTGTCTTCGCTGCCCAAGATTTTGATCTCTCAACCGGTTTCGCCACCGTACAACACCATGCATCCAAGTACAAAGAGACACACAAATCAAAATAGTACATAGGGGCTAACGATACGAAAGAGCAGAAGCTTTATATTTCATCCCAGCTTGTTTGCAAAAATGCATCTCTGAGAGAGCCTGCAAAGTCTTAGTTCGTGAGTTACCGTGCCAGACGCTGGACAAGACAGAGCTGCAAACCATCAGTAGACAACGCGTTTCCTACGTATCTCTAAAATGGAAGGAAACTTCTTTCTCCCACTGATTTTGGGGTGAGAAGATACAATGCAGATAACATTTAGGGAACGCATTTGTACTCTCCTTTTTTTATTCTACTTCGCATCATCCCTTAACGCCGAAATTTCCAGAGACGATAACGTTCAGGACAGGCTGGCTTTGATGCAGCATTCAAAATAAATCGCTAACAAGGGATTGATGCTGTATTCTTCCGAACAAAGTTTCCAGAATGGCTCTCTGAGAATAGGGCACAGTGTCGACTGCCTGCCACATTCTGACCTTTCGGCACTACTCTATGATTGCGGTTTCTGTTCGCCCTTACTTACGTTTTATATCACGTCAAGTCCACTCGTCAACATCAAGTCAAGTCAAGCCAAGGAGTGTCCATTCCCGAGCTTTCAGCAAAGGCGAATGTCGACCGGATCAGGCACAGACACCGTGCCCTAGTATGTGCTGTCGTGTCATGGCATGCGCTAGGTTGTAGAGACGTCCAAAAAATATTTTCCTCAATTTTATTCAGCTGTCAAATCATGTCGCATGTTACTGTTCAATAAACTGTTGTGCCGTTACCACAGCATAAATATCGATCGATTGAGACTACGCTAATCGCTGCCGCACGCTAAATCAGTTCGGAAACTCGTAGTACTTCTGTTCCTCGTTGTGGTAGGCCGTCAGGGCGGCGCCATTTCTGTCGTCTTCCAGAATCTTCACTATCCCTTTGGCGACATGCTCGACACTGAAAGAAAGAGTAGAAAAACAACTGAAGGATAACCTCGCATATGCTCTGAATTGAATTTCGGTTTTTAGAGGCCGTTCTAAGTTTTTAGCTGATATTAAACAAGATGGTAGAGACAACAGCATACAGTGACCTTTAATAGCCGTATTTCTTGTTTGTTTGCTTCTCTTGAGGTAAATTAACAAAATTTTTGCGCGCCTCGGATTCTTTTTTTATTCACGAGCTAAAAAAACAGCTTTACGCACTTTTCTGGACGGGTGACACTTGAGAGACTATTCTCTGCACGGAGTAAGTGTCCAGATATATGCAGTTTCAGAAACACGGAATGTATATCCTGCAGTGTTCACAGGGTTATTTTTTTTCCTTCAGGCAGAGTACTAAGTCAAAAACAATGGCAAGGTATTCAGCCTTGGTCTATGCATATTGTGCTCTGTGATGCCAGCATGGCTAAGCTTACGGTATTGAATACCAAGGAATGAAGAGAATAACTTAAATTCACAGCCTGCACTTAATGCGCGACTACCCTTTCGGAAGTCAAACGCTTAGTCCAAAGGCCATCAGAAATTAATAACAAGAAATCTTTCTCCGCTTTGCAGGCCCAGAACGCTTAAGACAGGGAGTATAACCGACAACACTTGACTACAATGGTTTCTTTGCGGTATCCTTTCCGTTTCGAAGGAAATGACGTAGCAAAAAGTTGAAAATGACATGATACAGACGGCATGACGCGCTTGTCGAAGTCCAAGGCCATGGGCGTGCACTCCTCCCTCGTCTTGCAGAATGCAGATATGCCCCACCACATGGGCGTGTTCATTGGCTCGGGGCAGATGCAGTTCACTCTGACGCCGTGGCGGTTGAAGTAAAGGTCAGTCTGCGTCACATGAAACAAAAACAGAGCACCATTATAGCTTTCAGTTGTTTTATTCTCACCGCATTATTTGTTCTCTTCTACTTGTACAAATTAATACCGCCGTATTTCAATCTCAATAACAGGTTGTTAGAACTGTGAGTAACTTTACTTTCATTCCAGTATTTCTAATTTCCCCAAACCGATGTGCTTTATCGCCAATGGGGTTATAATTTTAACGTGGGAATGAATCTTGCATGCCGAATTCTGAGCCATCTATTCGGGCAGCAGTTTGTTTAAAGGAACAGGTGCATGGAGGCCGTCCTTTGCCGTCTTCCATGACCATGGCGTAGAAGACAGCAGCGTGTCGAAAGAAAAGCTCCCGGACTTATTCCTCCCGGGCGAAAAAAAAAATAAACACAGAGGACAACGCAGCCTGGCAACTGGGCAACTGCGCCTAGCCTCTGAGAGCGCGTACCTACAGAGCACAGATTCCAAACCCCCGAAACACATGTGCTCGTAAGACACGCTCCAGGGTGCTCGCTCGCCTACCCAAATGAACATTCTTATGAACCAACAGGTGAGCGCTAGAGTTCTAAGCAGTGCTTGGCTCTCACTTCGATTGCTTTGTTTTGAAGACTAACATCACTGCAGGTCGCTACATGTCATATCTTTTTTTTCTTTCGTTGTTTATGATTATAGCTACATCACAAGGCTTGTCTGGGCAATGGAATGCATATTGCAACCGCGCAAAACGACGATGGACGAAGAGAGGAAAGCACAGGACAAGACGCGTCTTGTCCTGTGCTTTCCTCTCTTCGTCCTGCGTCGTTTTGCACGGTTGCAATATGCACTCCATTGGCAACCACCAACTAGCCCGCCTTCACTTGTTACTTGTCTGGGCAACCGATTCCAGTATTGGTGTTGTGTGCCGTAATCAGAAATGGACTGTAGCGCCCGCTGTGTTGAACGTCCTCGCGGTCTCACAATCGGCTTCGAGGATCAGGGTATTACTCAGAGCGAGTGCATTTCAGGGTATGTTATGCCGTACTGCAAAGAGCCCAAGGGTTTCACTCCATCCGTTTGCTAAGTGGGTTTCTTCTTACATAGCCGGTTGTCGATCGACCTCCGGGCTGCAATATATATGAACGTTTTTATGCACCTTGACATAAGCCTGCAAAAATTCACTGCAATGCGCAGATCGACGTGCCCATTTTATGCATATGCAAATATTTCCGGGGCCGGTTGTGGGCCTGGTCCACTTGGTCTTTCGCATAATCCTTCCTTCAGACGGGCTACATTCTCCCTTACTCAAGCTAGCCTGCCGACTATCCTTTCTTACTCGTTCAGTCAGGATCAAATACGGTTGTCATCGGCTGCAGGCTCTGAGGCGCAACTCACGGCCCGAGTATATATGCATATCTGGCGCCTTGCCTGTCTGTGCGAGCACAGTGAGTCAAAAAGCGGCACACGCTGATGCCGCATCCCAGCCTAGCGCGAGCGTCAGCTTAGATCTCAATCGAAAGGCCTTCGCCACGTCCGGGGGGTCCGCGGGGAAGGAATAGCGGAGGGGAAACGAAATAAAATACCAAGAATAAAAGCGGATGAAATATGGGAAAGAAGAAGGGCGCCAAGCAGGTTAATGAGAAGCAAAGCCGCCCATGCGCCGCCCACCGTGAAGACCGGAGCGAGCGCGCTCATGCAGGGCTTGTATTTATAGTACGTTTCCGTGGCGACGCTCTTAAAAAAGACACCGCCGAAGCATTAGTGGAGGTTTGGATTCATCTTGACCCCGTTGCAACTTGTAGCGCGCCAGCCGATTCAGCTACTTTGTCGCTTAGCTTATTTTAACCACTTTTCGGAAAAGCGAGCGGCTATACAAAGTTTCTAGGCAGGCATTTTTAGGTTCTGGTGGGAAACCAAGTTATTTTCATTCCCTTTCCCTGTTTCGCTCGGAAAAATTCTGCATGTGACGGTTAGGTTTGTTTAAATAAAGCATCACGTTCTTCGCAGTTTTCACATAGAACATCAAGTAAACTTATTAAGTGATGCTGGTTTTAATAGTAATTACGATGACAGGGTGGAAAGGGGTTGATCATCTAAGGTGCAACATGCCTTAAAGAGGCGACGTAGTGGAGGTCTGCAGGTTAATTTCAGTCACCTGCGGTTGTTTGCCGCGGACTGACGTTGTTCTCATATAATTTATGCTGTTGAGTACCTTAGCACAAAATATTCTCACTTTGCTTTTGCAGTTTGCCGCATCTGATATATTTCTGAACAAGCAAAACAGTTCCTATGTATAAGTGCCTTGGTTGGTTCTATGCACATCTTGTTGCAGTTCTACAACTATAATGTCTAAGGCACGGAACGCCTGTGAATTCACTTCTACTTGGCGTTGAGAAGAGGGCCTTCAGAGTATTCCTGAAGCGTTGAAATAAACTATAAATGAGGCGCTTCTTAAAGGCTCTACACGTGGTATACACAGGGATATGTTAGCATACATATATCACAATGCTGTTTTGTTGTTATCCGCGCCCATTTGGTAACGACATAAAGTGGAGTATAAATAGCAAAAAAAAATTGAATTACATGTTCGGGTGTTCAGTTTTGGATAAATGTAGAAGCGGTGCCCGCAAACACTACATCTGATATAAGATAGATGATGACGTCTAGCTGCTAGAGACCACAAACTCAAATAGAAAACGACGCTGGAATATTCCAATTGATTGCTTTGTACTGACGAAGTTAAAAATTGTTCCTATACGAGGTCTGTTAGAAAAGTATCCGACCTTTGGCCGAAGAAAAAAGGCTGGCATAACTGGAGCGTTGGAAACCTAATAACCTTCAAAGTAGTCTCCTTGGGGCTCCATATACATCTCCCAGTGGTGCTGCTATTGTTGGAAGTATTCCGAAAAGGCCCTTTTCGGAATGGAATTTAGCTCTGCTGTCGTTGCAGCCATAATGTCCTTTCTTTTCTCAAATCGCGCTCCTTTCAATGGCCTCTTGATTTTAGGAAACAGCCAGAAGTAGTAGGGGGACATATCAGGAGATTAAGAATGCTGTTGAACTACAGGAGTCTGGTTTTTCGCCAGAAAAGTCTGAATCAAATGCGAGGAATGTGCAGGAGCAATGCCGCGAGGGACGCGCCAATTTCTTGTAGACCTCAATTCCGGTCTCTTGCGCCGCACAGCACCAACTAGGCGATGGAGGACATACCTGTAATACTCTTTAGTCATTCTTTGGTCCTGTGGGGTGCGTACTCGTGGTGTGCCACACAGAGGGAGTCAAAAAAGCAGTCAGCATCACTTTGACATTGCTGCGCACTTGTCGGGCCATCTTTGGTCTTGGTGACGTGGAATGCGTCCTCTGTGACGACTGCGATTTGGTTTCCGGGTCGTACCTGTACACCCAAGACTCGTCACTAGTGATTACGGCATCGGTGAAGTCAGGGTAACTGTTTGTGGAATCCAGCATCTCCTGTGAGACTTCAACACGAAGCTCCTTTTTCTCCACCGTCAGCAGCTTCGGCACGAATTTCGCCGCAACTCTCTCCATGGCCAAATCTTCGGTGATAATGGAATGTGCAGAAAAATTGCTGATGTCCACTTCTTCCGCAATTTCTCGGATAGTCACACAACAGTCCCGCATCACCACAGCGTTCACTTCGGCAATTACCTGGTAATTTAGGCATGTTGATGGCCGACCGGAGCGTAGCTCTCTCTCCACAGATGTGCGGCCGTCTTTAAACCAGTTGCACCACTGCTTAATCTGTGTGCTGCTCATAGCATCACTACCGAAAGCCGTCTGAACATTTCGAATGGTTTCCACTTGGCTATCGCCAAGTTTATGGCAAAATTTGAGGTAGTAGCGCTGCTCCTCTCGCTCCGCCATTTTCCTTGCAACAAAAACCGACGAGAGCACTGCGCACTGCTTCACTCAAACGCTGCTTCCCAGCGACTGACGCTATCGGCAGGCGGGAAAAAATTCGTGCATGCGCACGAGGGTTCAAGGTCGGCTGCTGTAAGCGCGCTTGTTTCATATCCATCAGGTGTTCGGAAAAAAAAATAAAGTCGGATACTTTTCTAACAGACCTCGTATTTGTAGCCTAACTTTCGCGGAGAGAAATGGGTTGTTCGCACAAAGAATAATGAAATTTAAAACGACACGACAACAATTACGGAAACTGAAAGCATTAAACAACGATCGAACTTGCTGAGTCCCGTTTACACCGGATTGATGAACTTGAATTTGTTCAATGCGTAACAAACCCGTCATTGTACGTACTCACCCCAAAAGCCCTAGTCATGGCCACCACAGCCGTCTTCGAAGCATTGTACGCGGGGATGGTTTCCATTACCTGCAAACCTGGACAGGGGTCGGGGTTCGGGAAATGGAAAAGGGGGTAAAATTATACGCCGCCGTTCGCAGCCGCGGTCTAAGTGAAAAGCTTTTGCGCCGCTACGTCGGCCCGTACAAGATTATTTGTCGATTTTTTTCCGTGTGTCCAATGATCGAATGCCTGTGTTTGTTGATTGTGTTTTTCTTACTAAATATTGGAACTTTGGTGCAATGATGTATTCGTCTATTTTACCACTCACCTTATTGTAATTCATATTTAGGACAATTTATTTGATACGTGTTTTATTCAGTTGACAACTTTAGTGCTGTCAAGATTTTTCTTTTTTTGCACCATGTCCCCCCTACTGTAACGCCAAACATAGAGGTATGTAGGTACTCGAAAAAATAAAAAAGTATATAAATAAATCGGAGAATTTACTATGAGGTCGTCCCTGATAGAGTCACAGGATCTCAGTGGCTCCGTTTGTGTCCAGAGTTTGCGCATGTTGTTCGCCTCAAGCTTTATTACGAAAGCTATAATAGACGCTTTCTGTTTACATTCTAAGTGCTTATTTTTCTCTTGAGTGTTTAAATTAGTAAACCTCTGTTTACGTTGTAAAGCATCGGACCGATGTTTTCCTGAAAGGTAATTATTGCCGCGAAACTTTTTCTTTTGTTTGTTCACGCCGAAAGCCGCCGGCACGCGCCTATATTACTTCGTTTCCGACGCGAGATGCAACCATGTTAATTTGGAGTGATCGCAGCCCCACTCGTTTGCTTCTACATAGTTCTGTTTTTGTAGCTGCTTATGGCGTTCTAGCTCCAAGTTTATTAATTAGCTTTAAATTGAGCGCTGCCGAGAGCGGCGGAGTTTCTATTCGACGACCGGTGACCGTGCGTGTCGCTACCGACGCCACTGAGTCATTCAGTTGTTTGCGGGCGCAGGTTTGCTCAATAAACAATTTCTTTATGAAGCTCTCTTAGCTCTTTTCCTAACGGGCGGACTGCCGTCATCACTAGGTTAGAATATTTTGAACTGTATTCGTAAAGCATACACAGTGTTTCGCTTTTCGATACTCGTAGTTATTGCACTGCAACAATCTAATTTTAAATATCGAAAAGTACTGCTGTTTTATAAATGTCCTGTTAGGTGGCGCTGCTCATGAACCTGATACATCAAGTTTCGTGAGGTGGAGTCCATATTAAGTCGAAAAACCAGGGGCGCAAATCGGTCTCATGAAGGCGTATGCGAACTGACGAATGCCGCTGCGAACTGAAACCAGAACAACATGGGGCGTGGCGAACAAGCAAATTCCTTGAGTGTCCTCGCAACTGGCACTCCCGCCTTTCGTGCTGCATACCTCGAGCTACAGCCTGCCACTTCAGGTAGCAGGAAACGTCAAAAAGCCGAGCAGTGGAGCGGGTGTACGTTCGGTGAACTTACAGAACGAATTTACATTCGACGTCCTTGTATGGTGCACGTATAAGTAGTTAATATGTTTACGAAGCGTAACCAGAGGCCCGTTCAAGCGGGAATGGAACAAGAAGGTTGTCCGTGTAGTGTGTAAGGTCACAGCAGGCCCTTGAAATTTGAAATCACTATTCTCGGAACTATCCAATGGCATCCTCGTCTGTTATGTTGTCAGCAACCTTGCGGTCGTGGTGGAAGTTTCTGCAAAGAAGCTTAATCTTTGCCTTTGCACGCCGAGTATAAAAAAAAACAGAAAAGCGACCACGTGAAAGAGGTAGCAATGTAGGAAGAATGAAAATCACAAAGAAATAGAAAAAAGTACAACAAAAAAATTGTAATATTGGCGGCATCTGGGCCTCATTGTTGGCAGACGGAGCATTCTGCCTGCCGTCTCCTTACTTGTTGTGGAAAATAAGTGACTCAAAATTAAATAGCTCTTAAAAAAAGAGAAGAAATGAGAAAGCAGAAAAAATACAAAAAAATAGTTTCAGAAAAAGTCTTCGAAAGTAGAATGTCTTGGGTTCGTTAATGAGTACAAAGCTTTGGAACGAGAATTAATCGTAACAAATTCTGTCATATTAGCGCCTGATTGCCGAACGCTCTAATAGAGCTAGATTGAAGGTATTTCCATTTCCCTGCAAATACCCCAATGAAATTTGCAGGACGGAAGCATTTCGGAAAAAAATTGTAGGGGTTGGTGCGGCTAAAGCTGGCAGCTATGCCGAACTTGTGCAGAATTTTGCTTTTGGGAAGGCTCCTGATTGACTTGTAGCATACTTGTCGAATCATCAACTTCATTCACCGGAGTGCCTGCAGACTCGCCAGGTGAAGTCCCCAGGTCACCTGCCATATTTTTTTTCAATTTTTGCTGCAGTTCTGCACATAATGACGCTGAGCAAATTTTCGATGCAGAGTAGAGTTAATCGCTACGTATATGGCCCTCAACGGCAAAAACTTCCATTCTTGTACTTGCGAACACGGCTGCAATTAGAGTCACTGTTTTAAGGCATCTATACACGCTTACCTGCGTTGGAGGCAACGTTGATGATGTGTCCACCTTTCTGGCCGTTGTCTTTTCCCATGTACTTCAAGCCGAGCAGTATACCACAGAAGACAGCTTCCTGCGAGGGGCAGAATGCGCAATGGCTTCATTTTGACACGCATAACTTTCAATGGACCTGGGAACATCAGCAGATATTGCAAAACTGTTGGATTGATCATGCGCCAAATCTTTTACTTTGATACTTTAACTGAACGGTAATAATATTTCAAGCTTTCAGGCATACGGTATAAGTAATCCTGTCCTGTGCATAAAAGACATTGCTTGCTATGCTGACTAAAACAAGCCAAGATCATCCTGGCCGCTTGATAGCCCCGCTAGAATCATTTGTGGCGCTTAATATTTTATGTATTTTCGCAAAAAACTATGTGGCTCCTTCGCTTTCACACAAGGTAAACCATCGGGAAGCCTGCCGACAGTCTGAAATTCTTGTAAAGCTTATAAACCATTTCGACCTCGTTCCTCCCAACTTGCCATAAAATTTCAACACACAAAGTGTTCATGCTCACTTCAACTCCATTACCACACTGAACATATTCTTTAGAGGACCTGCATCCCGTATTACATTTCCACCGTCCAAATGGGCCACGCGAATTTTTTCGGTGAACCAACCAGTGGTCAGACAGTGTGAGGTTAGGGCCGCTAGAGTGGTTTGTAAGAGGTGCACTGATGCATTTGAACAGTTTCATATGAAGCGGAAAAGATGAGCTAATATGGGTGTTACGAGCTAATACGAGTGTTCCTCCTCACATTCAAGAACTGCAATCTCACCCATGATATGTAACCAATCCCTTATGTTATACCCCGACTGGGGTCTTTAAAGTAATAAAACGAAAACGAAACGAAACGAGTATCTTCCTAATTATAAGCGGGTCTTCACTTGTCACTTCCTAATCGTCATTTACCTGCAGGCGCACCGACGATGACCGTAAGCTCTAGATAAAGAATTACAGGCATACAGTACAAACAAATGAGAGAGAATTGTCGCACAACGGCTATGCCACTTACTTTATCTGTCGTTCAGAAATGGAGTGAGAAATTTAGACGAAGTGATTCGTTCAAAAACCGTCAGGACTTAATCAATTGAACATAAGCAGGCAGAGCACATACCCTGTTCATATTTTATTTCATTTATTCTTCCCCCTCCGACTCCTTCTCTTCTTCACGTCTTTTTTTTAATTATTAGTGCAATGTTAAGGGAAGTCCCCTAAGGTGGAGTACAAATGTAATGAGGGAGTAATTATCCATTAACATCCAGAAAGCGGAGCCATATATCGACAGACAAAAGCTATGCAGGTCCCACAGAAACCTCGTAGTTGAAGAAAAATTCGTCCTGGCCCGAAGTTTAATTGTTTCCGGGTCATAGTTGTTCTTTCTCACAGCACACCTAATCGGCCCACTCCTAAAATTAACACCTTCACCGTACCTGCTACTGCTTCAGAGTCTACGCTTCCCATAGCAACCGCCATGCCTATAAACAGAAGGTTGAAATCCTCCATATGTGCTCGTGTACACTAGGCACCAGCGATTATCCCAGGCGCAGACGCAACGTTACTACTTCACCCTACGCGGCTGACGCACAAGCCCAATCCGGCTTGCTATTCCCGGCCCACTGCGGGCTTCTCCGAACGCTTCTCACAGCGATACCGAATGAGGGAGAGGCGCGGAGCGTTACGGCTCTGTCTGAGGCGCGCGATGATGCGTCGGGTGCGGCGATGCTCTTCTCGAAGCCGTCGGCACTCCCTCCCCGCTCCTCCCCCCACGACAGAAACAGCAGTCGGTTCAGGGCACGTGGCGATAAACACGGTCGGGATAAACACTCCCAACGGGTGCAGCCGCGTCGCTTGATTTTGCGTCGCACTGACCCCGCCTTCTCTTCGCGCGCTGTACGGCTAGTGGTGCACGCCACAGCACAATACCGGAAGTCCGTTCCTGATACGCTACGCCGTACGGGATCGAAACATATGTGCACCCTGGGAAAGAATTCGCAGGCATTGAGAGTCAGTGCACTCCCTCTGACGGCGTATAGCTCTGCCGCGCACTCGTACGATAAGAGCGGATTTATGGGTAAGTCTGGGAAGGCGGATCCGTGAGGGGTGCGGTTCGATGTAGCTTGCATTTTTCAAACTTAATTCGGTAAAAAACTGAGGGGAGGTGAATGTGTTCTTTTAAATATCGAAATCTTCGAGAGAGATAGCGGCGCGGTGGACGTTGTGGTCCCTCCAACCCGCCACCCAAATTTGTATATGCTATGTATTATCTGATCGTTCTCATTCCTTATACCTGATGCTAGTGATAATTTGCCGACGGCACATTTCTAACGAACAGGAACAGAAAAAGTAGAAAGGAAGCTCGCTTCGAAAATTTCAATGCGTAATTTTTCCTTGCGTCGTATTTTGTTTGGCTGAGTAAAATAGAGATCAAGGTATGCCCCATGCGTCTTCATGTGTATGTGTTTTTCTTCACAGCTAGTTATGACTTAGTAAATAAAGGTACAAAATTAGGTTTATTTTTTTTGTTGTAAAAGTTTGCTATAACTCCCCTTTGTTGTGGTTGTAAACTTTCGTGAATTTTTGTGTTGCCAATGCCCACGGACATTTCAGCCTCATTGTCCTGGCCTCTCTTATTTTTGTTACATGCTCTCAACCCTAACCAGTTTCGGAAAGCTGGCTTTTGTTGCAGTCCTGTGTATTCGCCATTGTTCGCGCATTACCCATACAGGTTTCATGGCAACCTCAGCCCTGCACACTACACCACAGCTGAGAATACCCAACGACTGCATGTAGGGAAAAAATGCTGAGAGGGGCAAGATATGTGTGGAAATCAAAAGAAGCCGGCATTTTGGAAGAAAACACGGTCACCTTCTGAATTCGCATGAGGCACTGTTATATTACTGGTAGTGCTGTGTGATGGCAAATGCATGCGCTATGGTTTCTTCACATGTACAGGTGCGGATAAAACTAAACGGCACACTGTTGCCTTCTAACATTTTTCACGCGTTGCGCATTATAAATTGCCAGCTATTGTGGGTACGCGTTTGTTATAAGGGAGTAATTACTCATTGACATCCACCCGAGCGCAGCCATACGGCTACAAAGGAAAGCTATACAGCTTTCTCAGAAACTTCGTAGTTAAAGAAAAAAATTCGTCCTGGTCCGGGGTTCGGAACAGTCGCTCTACCAACTGAGCTAACCGGGGCGGCAAGCTTATGGTAGTGCGAGAGCGAATTGATCAATAACTCGAAGTGGGAACTGTGTTCGTAAACGTTTGTTGTGGACACGTTTGTTGTAGATGATAGGATTCTTTCTTTTTAAGATGCGGTGTATCTTCATTTTCGATAGGGAAGGTGTGTTTTGGACGCTAGAGAACTTTCTCTCGAGGAAAGTGTTTAAAGGGAAGGGAAAGCGTGACTGTATTTAGAAGAAAATAGCATGTTCAGTTTACTTATATCCACAACTCTACACTTTCTTGTGCCCTGAAACTCAATCTCGACGAGTAAAAAGTGGTGCCATTCTTAAACTTATGCGGCGCTGTTATTCGTATAGAAAAAACACACCCGAATTTCTAACGCAGTGTGGCGAGGCGGAAGTTTCCAAATTTCATTCAAATTTCAAATTACTGAAAAGGAAAGAAGAGAATGAGCTGTCATATTCCCTTCATAATCATACTAGCCCTTATTATGCGAAGCTTATTAACGTAGGTTTCGGGCCTTCACGCGACGCCCGGCGGTGGCCACCATTGACCTTGAAGTGAGATCACATGATGCGACGTCACGTGATGACGTCACACCGGCTGCAGATGGGGCCTCATATCGCGTCGTCGGACGTCGCCCGGCGGAGGCCTCTACGCTTCGGTTCGCGCCGTCGCGCGCGACGCGGCGGCGGCGCCATCATCGCTGCATCACGTGATATGTGACGTCACGCCAGGGATGAAGCGGCGCGCGCCCGCCGTCGCATCAGTCTCTGCGCCCGCAACCGCGCCAGCGTCTTTGCGCCGGGCGTGTATGCGGTCAAGATGCCTCCAAACGCTAAGGACGTTAATAATAAGAATGCAAAACGAAGGCTGCTTCGCATCCACTGGGCTTAACCTTGATAAGCCTCCAACTTTTTTCCTCCCTTCTATCTCTGTTCGCATTTTCATCTCTTCTTGGTCTAATGCACTGTAGGCAATTGGGAAGCTTCAGGCCCATATCTCTGTCTTTCATATCGCTCTTCTCTATTTTCCTTTGCTCATAATTTCTCGCGTTTTCTTTTTTTTTGCCAACAATAAGGTGTTCACAAAAACACTCACAGTGTTGATTGCGAAGATCTTCTTCCACTTTGGTTCTCCCGCTATGCCAGCATTGTTGATGACGATGTCGAGAGCACAGAAATGTGCTCGGGTTCTGCAGAAGCAATCTGTATGAAACCATATAAAAGATGTGAGGGGCGTTGTAATTGCGCAACTGTCTGCGGGCATTTATACAGGCACAAAGTCGTAACAGCTGCTCATTTTGATCTGTGCCTTTTTTGGCTATATATAGAATGCACATCTCTGTATCAAACCTCCAAAAGCCTGGGACAGGTGCGAAAAGTTCCGAACCGTAGATTTCGCAAAGAGGACCTGCGCGGACCAGCTGGGTCGGTTCTGTGTCCACATCGTTGTTGTGCTGACAATGAGGTACCAATTTCATACCTGGCCTTGGCAGCAGCATTTCGATGAAGTGTAACACAATTGCACAGCGAGATATCACTCTATAATAGAAAACTCCAAGTAGCCTCAATGAATCCAGAGACTCCTTTCAAGATGTGACCATTGACAAAATATGAAGTTAAGATACCGAGATATAATAATGCAGGACGACAGCAAAAGAAATTAGATTTGTATTGGCCATGTAATGATGCAACTGACACATTTATGTTGCTTGAAAAAGGAAGGATAGTTTGTGGTATGATTCAAGGAGAAGTAGCGGAGGTGACATGAGGAAAAACTTTTTCTGTATGCAAAGAAATCCTACAAGTGAGGATGTTTGGGGCTCAAAAACAACCTTCCGGAGGATGAACTTTCGGAGCCTTCAGCTCGATATTTGAATTGGTGCGTCTTTGCGTGGCCCCTTTTTTTCGGGCTTTCAATACCTGCTGAATACGTAGAGTGAATATTTGAAGCAGTAAAGAAGGCAAGCTTAGAGGCTGTAGCGGGACCGCGGGTACACCTGAAATCTTCAACTGTGCAAATGATTACGTAAACAAGATGCATGAAATACTGGGTTGGTTAGTTAGCTCTGAGTTTATTGACGCAAAACAATGAACAATGGATTTAAATCGGGTTGCTCCTGGTATACTAGGGAATAGCATGGAACGGTTTGAAACGCTCCTAAAGGGGAGGAATAAACGGAATGTAAAGAGGTGGTGTAAAATCACAAGTAAATATAACCGGGCCATAAACGCGATGTTACGAGTGGGAGTGAACAAAAATATAGCATTTAAACATGAGCTAAATAATATGCATTGCCACTAGAAAGCGATAAGTAGCCTTCAACCGTGCTTGCTTAATTTTGCCAATCAGTGGAATGTCTACTAGTCCTGTCGTATGTAGACTTTGCCCACGGCAATATATGAGTGATTTCTTGTCACAGTAACCAATCTCTTTCTTAAAGTCTGCTATAGTCTGAATATCTTCTTCGACGGCACTAGGTGTGCTGCAGGTTAGAACTGAAAAGGAGTTCAGAATTATGGGTTTAGTACTGGACTGCGCTTTCTAGGATTCCTCCCTGCAGTCCAGCTTTATAAAAGGCAGAGTGGTCTGGTTCAATTAAAGGCAGCTTCGCAATTGGCTCAGATAAAATTTCTTATTTCCTTGCCATGGATATGATAAAGAACAATAATAATTAAACTTGAACTCTAACATTAATCGCGTAGTGGGTGTTTATTCATAAAGAGACATCACAGTAAACTTCAGCGTCTTGTCTTGTTTAGTTGTGGGGAAGCCGCAGGGCGTTTCCTGTAGTGAGAAATAAGTTTCTTATAAGCCTGTGTCACCCGCCGCGGTGGCTCAGTGGTAAGGCGCCCGTTTACCGAGCCGGAGTACCCGGATTCGAACCCGACCGCGGCGGCCGCGTTTCGATGGAGGCGGAACGCAAGAGGCGCCCGTGTGCTGTGCGATGTCAGTGCTCGTTAAAGATCCCCAGGTGGTCGAAAATATTCCGGGGACCTCCACCATGGCACCTCTTTCTCTCTTTCACTCCTAGCTTCCTCCCTTCCCTTAGGGCGCGGTTCAGGTGTCCGCCGAGATATGTGAGACAGATACTGCGCCATTTCCTTTCCTCAAAAAAACAATTTACCAATTTATAAGCCTGTGTACAGCAATCTAACTTACAGGCTCGGGATCGGCCTTATGACGGGCGCTAAAAATATATTTCTGCGCTTCTAAGCAAACTCAGTTAGGGTCGATTCTCAGCACAAAATCAGCGAAATGACTATGCGCTGTTTTGTTCCTTACGAACGCAGCCTTGCCGCCATGCCATAGAAGCGTACGGTGTTCTGAGCGCCGAGGTGAAGGTGATACCGCCCTATAAGAGGCTTACGCTAGACAGCGTGATTGAACATGTCAGTTGCTGTCTCATGAATGAAGATGGAATGAGCCGTATGAAGGATACAGAGTTCCAGTACTTTAATACCAGAGATATAAGAGTAGGTAAGAAGAAGGGGGGCTGTTGTAACCTGGTAATTCATCAGTTTACAGACAGCAGTAGTAGCTTTAATAGGGGTTGTTTTCTATCGGTCTAAACAAGTTTTCGACTCAGAGTGTATGCAAAGTGTGAAAACATTGTTGTTAGCATTGCTGCTGCAGGTCTTCGCATTTTCCTCACTATTAGAGACACATTCTACTAGCGTCGGTTCTTTAAATTTGTTTTTGAAGAAAACGAATCTCACCGTCAAGCTCCTGGTCATCCGTGACGTCACACCTCAGGAAGATACAGCTTTCTTTTCCGTACTTGGCCTGAAACTCGGCGGTCGTCTGCTTGCCCACGATGCCGTCCATGTCCAAAAGCGCAACCTATATAGGAGGAGTTTATTCCACAGGTTTTTAACAATTAGTACATATCGGAAGGCATAAACGTTGTTCGCATGTTGCAGAACGGCACTAATAGGGTCATCTTGCAAAAAAACCGTTGCGGCATATAAACAGACCACATACCAATAAAGAATGTTACAATGACAGAGCAGCAGAGGCACATTGTGCGGTCTGTTGAAAATTGCACATTACAGCTTACTGCTCATTCAGAGATGAAGTATACGAGCGTGAATTGTGCGGCAGTGAAAAGTGCGCATGCCCGTATAGGGTTTGGCGTGTATGCAGATGTTTTTTTAAATCTGCGGCTCTTATTGCAGAAGCACAACGATGTCCTGTGTTTTTTGTTTACTTAAGATCAGTGCCTGCTGCAGGTTTTGAAAAGAACAGATTGCCATCTCACCCAATTACCCATGTTATGGCGAAAATGCACTTTTTTATAGAAACCAGCACAAAATTTTCTAGGCTACCGTGCCCATTACCAGGCGGGGAGACGGGCTTTTCAACAGTGCACAAGCAGTACCGGCACTGGATACTTTTGTAGTTAAAGACGCTGGCGAGGAAACCCGCATCTGCCCTTGATTTTGTGCGAGTCAATTAAGGCAGTCCTTTTGCTAGCAGTGACATTCGACCCCACTTTGGCCGCGCACATGCTTCCCCGGGAACATTTGATGTGCTTGTTACAAAAACAAGAAAAATTACAGTTGACAGAACGTTTTGTCTTCGAAGAGATCTCTGCAGCCGTCTAAAGTGATTCCACCTAAAACTGTCCTTTTCCCACCAACATTTCCATGTTCATAAACTGTTGACGTTCGAGAATCAGGAGCACGTACTAAGGCAAACACATATAGATCTTGCGCTGAATTCTTTTTCAGCAGCAACCGAGGCCTATGGCAAAAAAAGCTGGCGATAGCTATCTACGCTTGCGCAGCTTGCGCTGATTTTTAAAGCAGCCGTCTACAGGATGAACAGCAGCTGCCATAAGCAACTTGCGTTCCCACTCCCGCTAACAGGCCGAAGCCGAATCTTTGGTGAAATCAGTGACAATGTATATACACTTCAGGCGCGAGCAAAAAGAGTTGTCTAAACAATGGCATCTACCCTAAAAACGAAAAAAAAAATAAACTGCAGCCGTCAGCTTTTTGTGTTCTTGTTCTGTCATGCTTAGAAGCACTACAAAAGAATTCTCAGCGTCTCTTTAATATATCAGAGCGCTGCGCTACAGCCGCACCCAAGGGGCGACATAAAGAAAGCGAGGATTTTACATAATTATTTACGACTCTAGACTCTGCCGTCTTAAAAGGACCACAAAGGGTCCTGCTGTTGTTCGCTCCTGTTAAAAAAAATCTTACGAAGTGGTCGCTGCTGCGATAGTAGATCAACCGTATTTTCGCTATCTTCTTACCAGACTTGTGTAGAAACATTATTTTCAAGCGCGAATGAAACGATATTGTTGAAGTCTTCATGCTTTCCAGAAAGTGGGCAATCATTCCTCAAGTTTGTCATGAATCTTGCTCTCAAAATGCGACAGCGACGCATTCTGCTCTGCACGTATTGAAATACATGCCTGGTAGAACGCGTATTCAAATAAAAAAGTATGAACCTCAGTGCAAGTCTTTAGATAATTTTTTTAGACTCGATGGCCAGCCGAGCAGAAAACGCTTGTTTAGATAACGAAAACATATTGCAAAACTGTTTAGATCGCCCTTTTTTATGCACAGTTCCTTAAGATGTAAGTACAGTTTGTGAAAAACATACAGCCCAATGAATCTGCTTCTAAGCCGTGTGGCCCGGGGCTCGTCGGCAAATTTGACAGTCCTCAGCTTAGGAGGGTCGAGGCCTGAAGTTCCACCCGCCTTCGGGAGATAAGCGTCCCTGAGTATCCAACAGGATCCGCACTGCAGGGCTCAGAAGCAGACCCCTTGCGCTGTGTGCTTTCGACAAAGACTGTACGTACCAGTACGGGAGAGCAAATAGACTTCAAGTCGCTATGGGCGATAAACAGGGCTCAATTTGGGTAGCAAAGAAGGAAAGAATGACATGCAGACGGGGTACAAAAACATTGAACATTTCTAATACGCAAGCGACACACACCGCAGAGGTCCAAAGTATGGTGCAGAATCGACTTCCTAGAGTCTCAAAATAGAGTGCATATTGCTGCGTACGACGTTCAGGCATTAAAAATTGGGTAGAATTAACTTTGCAATAAAAACAAATCGCATCACCTTGCATCCTTTCCCAAGGAGAAGATCGACTACCGCCTTTCCGAAACCTGTCGCAGCACCTGTCACAAGAGCTACCTTCCCCTTGAGGTCCTTCATGGTCAGGATCTAGAGACGCCACTCGTTCCCAGGAGCTTACTCCGTCGTCGTCAGTCTCAAAGATTCTGAACGCCGCGGTGCAAGAGTGCCTGCTTCTTATACGCCAAACACCGCCCTGGTCATCGAACTGAAGACCTAGAGCGGGCCCCAGAAAGTCATCTTGAAGGAGGTTTACTCTGACCAGCTGGCCTTGCTAGCCCTCCTCATCCCTCCATGTTATGCATGCCTACCATGCTTTCGCAGTTCTCCTGGTGCCCCGGGGGCATCTGGCAAAACAAAACATAGAACTTTGGCAACAAGTCCAGTGATGGCTTTCTTCGAGCCTGTTCATTTCCACGTGCCTCTCTTTCACTCTGGTAGCTTTGAGCAGGAAAATAAACCTGCGCACGTGTGTTCGTACAGTCCAACCATATCCTTCGGCACGATGCGTCCGTCTAAACATCTGCTCGTCTGTTTGTTGAACCGACAGCAGGAGCCAGCAATGGGCGCGCCTTTTGTAAGCAATGTCCCCAGTGGCAGAATGTTTGCTCCTATTCTTGGCTGCTCCAAGCTCACAGTGTTTTCACGGCCGTCAGGGAATGCCCTGCGTTTCTCCGCAAAAGACGTAAACCACCGTGCACGTGTCGTTTTTACGGCTCGGGCTAAATTTCGCAAAGCCCGCCTGCGGATACTTTTCTTTTGCTTTGCTTCGAGCAAGCTTTTAAGCCTGCGCAGCTCGCCTGCGAAATGTCACTTGTAGATAAACGCCTAGCCTGAGTGCAGTACCGCAACTGCACTCAGGCTGCACTGTGAGGTTGTTCCAAAACAAGGACGTTGGAAACAGCCTTCATAGAAAACACGATTTCAACGCGTTTCAGCGCTCAGAAAAGACAGCTTTGTGATGAGTAATATATGGGAGGAGTAATTTATGAAGTCTCAGTAATATATGGGACGTTTGCGGTCGTAACTGCAATAGTGTCAGTTTCAAATGCACATAAACAAAAAAGATGAGAGGAAGACGGGAAGCTTTAGGTATTGATTTTGTTTGCGCTTACTAAAAACACAGGTTCATAGATACCTGAGAGAAGCTCGTCGTTATTCATTTGTTAATTTTCTTCCATGCGAACAGTCCCGCTTCTTCATCAGCAGTACATGCAGTCAGTTTGAATGGTAATGCACAATGCCTTATGAGCATAATCATTATGGATGAAACTCTTTGCCGTTCCACGCAAGTATTTTGATTGTAGCGAGAGAAACTTTAATGAGAGGAAAAGGCGGAGAGGTCGGCTGGTGGTAACATGGCCCCTGCCTCCGCTTCAGTGCACAAACTGTTTAGGCCTGTCAAATAAATACAGCGTCTTAAATTAAAATTAATAAAGGACAGGCAAGTAGAATAAAAATGGCTGGGGCGCTTGTACACGGGTTGCAGTCGATAATGTCGACTCAGGCTCGGAAACCATTCAAGGAAAGGTAGCGATTAACAAGAATCACATTTAGTTACTGGCACAGAAAGGCTGCAGTGATGCTGAATTCACACTAGATGAGGAAAGAAATGCAACAATGATTTAGAAATAAAATGGTACAGAAGATACGGATGAATGGCTCATTCTTAATTAACTCTTAATAAAACAACGAAATAATTTTGACTGCATTTAACATATTGCTTTTTTACATCATGTTGATTTCAGTCTCAATAAATTACTCAGATAAGTGAAAACAAAAACCTAAGCCAATGAATGGTTGCATAAAGTTTGGAAAAGAAACCATATTCCGGTGATTCATTCGAACAAGTTTCTCTTTGCTGGATACGATGGCATTGCATTTGGGAAATTATACGTGCAGTAGGATGATAAGTGTTGAAAACACTCATGAACGCGTATAACTTGTGTAATGGAAATCTACACATGCTGCTTAGTAACTACTGGAAATGTGTCTTTCGTTTTTTGCTTAAACGCGACAGCGTTAAGTCTCGCGCTCTATAGAAAATCTGGCATCATCAATGTCGGCTTCGGCATTGTGCTCGAAAAAACCCCGGAGAAGCAGCCTAGGGGCGCCTCCTATGTCACGTGACCTTATGACGTCATCACAACCTGCCAACCGGATTGTGAGCAAACTTGCCACTGTTTCACGTGGCAGCTGAATTAACGCTTGGTCGCGAGAGGCTGCTCTGGAAGAGTGAACTGGGTTGCACAAGCCACACAGGTGACAGCACCTGCTATTGCAGGGCAGCGGCGCATCGCCTAACCGCAGCACCTCTGCGCAAGAAGTTGTATGAGAACTCCCAGGGAGCTGCGAATGTAAAGTAGGGAATGAATAATTGCACATATATGAGCTTCAACCTGTTAAATCTCTTGCGTCATATCCTTACGGCAGAGGTTTAGTGTTCCCTGCCATTTTTAAGCATTTTTATTATGTTGTTTATAGCACATTGATACCATAAAGAGCAGCAGCAATGAATGTTAGTTAAGTAGTATATAGCTTTAATTACATGTGGTGTGTTGGTAAAAGCTTCATACGAAATTATAGCAAGCCCCGACACCTGGAAGACACAGTAAGAAGTTCCCAAGCTGTGTTTTTGTCTAAGGGCTGTTAACTATCAGCTTTGAATCTTAGAATACACTTAAATACACTACCTCTCCATAAAGACCAACTTAAAAGAAAGTTCTCAAACGAAGAAGTTTTACTTCTCCTTATTATGGCATCCCGTGTTCCGGTAACAAATGGACAAAATTTACACAGCAATTGGGAAAAGTATCAAAAGTGTCAGACTTGCTGCAGAAGGAAAGGAAGTTATTTTGTAGCTCAGGAAAACCTATTCCTGGAACTTGGTTTACTGCTGTAGTAAAATGCCTTAGACGAGCACGCCAATGCCATTCATGTGCTATGAGGTGGATATTCACTTTCAAACAGGATAGAAAGGAAGATGAAGCCAGGTTCCTAGACTATTAATACAGAAACTCATTCAGCGATAACTTGTTTGCTTCACCAAATCCTCGAATTTTTCCATATTTTACCGCATTTTCTAAACAATCGAAAGCAGATTAGAACCGAAACAATTTTTCCTCTTAGCAAGCCAGCACTTGTCGGTAGCAAGCCCATCTCCGGTGAAACTGCTGCTGTCAGCCGGGCGCGGCTTACTCACTGCCCATATTTAACCTCCCTGACATTCCTTCGCTCGCTCTTGAAGGCTTCTTCAGCCCAACCGCAAATCTGAAAAGGAACTGTCACTTGCTGCATACTAACTGAGGGGCTTAATATCGAACAGCCGACTTGCAAGGCGACGAGAGCTGCATGCCTATAACTAACGACGATATACTTTATGATATCGGTGATATCCGAACGAAAAGCGCAAGAAGCCCATGAAAAAGGAAAGCTGGCTGATGACTGCGCCGATACAACATCATTTAGAGCGGAATAATCTAAAGGCAGTTATCTCAGTACACTGACCAGATATACAGTGGAATTCAAGGACGAGTCCACTCTAACCGCTGCGGCCGCTAAGTGTGAAGACAACGCCCACTGCAGTATCTAGTAAGCGTGGTCTCCTTGTGTAGCTGCGGTGGTCCGTGATGCTTAGCGATGGCAGTCGCAAAACGTGCGCGATAAGGATCCGTAGGTAGATGCGCGCTAATTTATGCTTGTTGCAGATCGTCGGAGCCTTGCCCTAGAAAGCAGCAGCACACAGCGAGATGCAAAGCAGAGACAGTGCGAAGTTAGATCGAGTCTGTCCAGCAGGACTGCCGCTAGTCCAGATTATTTATTAACAGTAACCTGATTAAAACTTTTATGTGTAGGACACGTTTCGCCAGAGGTAATGGCTTCTTATTACCTTAGGCGAAGACTGACTATGCTTTTACGCTATATTTCCTCACATGCTTTATTATTGCTCGACGAGTTAGCATTAAAAGGGAAAGGGATATACTGGAAGCATTGGGACATGTGAAATACATTTTTGTTCAGTCTTCAGCGGGCGCCGCAGGAGAAATACGCGTTTTCCTGTTCTGTTGCGGGTTGCTGTTACAATACCAAACAAGACCGGGTTCTATTGGTTTGCGTCACATTACCCCTCCCCTTAAGTGACCCTTTGCAAGCCGGAAATTACGCAAGAATGAAAGTGAAAACATTCAACTATTAAAGCGTTCACGCATGCAGCCCGCCGTGTGTCACGTATCTCGTAACGCACGCATAATGCTTTCCTGCGAGCTCAGTCCACCTTATCTGACCCAAGTAAACCGCTGTAAATGTGTTAACTACCCGCAATGCTGTCACTGCACGGATGTAACTCGTTAACCGTTACGAGTAGCTAGGAACACGGAACTTCCGTTAACCACACTCACCCGCACTGGGACGTTACGCGCAGAAATAAACTGTCGCATATAACCGCCAACCGCCCGAGGTGGTGGTCTCGCCCACTTATCGAGGCCCCCCGTTCAGCCTCTGATCGTCATGGGAGGGGTACACGGTGGGACTTCTGGTCCCAGAGTACCGTGGGAAAGATATGTAGATAATTTTTTACCGATTTATATGTTTTTGTTTGTGCCCTCAATAGTGTATGATATGTTTCTGGCCTTCCCTCCCGCAATAACGATTCCGGGCGCAGGACGAGTGTGCAGTGAATAAACAAACACACGACTGGCGGTCATCAGACTCGCGGTCTACCAAACGATGTCACGAAGACAATAAAGCGAATGCGCAAAGATGATGGGTCCCCACCCCAATGGGGCGGCGAGATATCGGCCCGAGCCGGATCGCGAAATGATCGAAGGAACCATGACGCAATGTATTGCGAGTTTGTCGATTGTTTCTCTGATGGTGATGGTGGGTTCATGGTTGAGTATTAAATGACGGGAATGCGTATAATTGCATTTGACCACTACGTTTATTGGCTGTGTTCCGTTTTCGCTTCTTGCGTCCCGGGCTGTGCGTGCCTTCTCTGTGGCCAGGGAAAAGCGTGCATACCTGCGTCCGTAATCGCTTTTAAACTGCACTTCCTAGCGGAAATCGAAATCGATGCACGTGTTTCGTGATTTTGCCGACTGCGTTGGATTGTGTTTCGAAAGTCAAGTCTCTTGTTTCGACGTCGAGGACGAATTGTTTTCGCGGCATAACGTCGACGTCGAAGCCACCACTGCAAGGACGAATCGCTCGGGGCGATCGAATCCAGCGAGACAGGGCTTCAGGAATTTTAATGCTTTCTCGGGAAGCGTTTCAATGCGTTTGGCTGCGTCTGGTTGTGCTAGGCGTAGACTGCGTGCAAGGTATTGTTACGTGATTGCGGGCGAAGAAGTGACGCAGCTAGGCACGAGACTCCGCCGACGGTGAGGACTACGTTAAAGAGAGAGAACTAGGCTAACGTATCTGGCACTCTAAAACATGTCACATCTAAAACTGTTAGGACTTCAGCGTCCACAATCGCCGCTTCAAGGTACGGTGCTTGGGCCTGACAGAGAATTGCGCGTGTTAAGGCCAATAAAATGACTTGTTTGTGTTTTGTATTTGGTATGCTGTGTTTGTATTTTGTGCATTGTATACTGTCCATTATGTCGACATCATTGAAGTCTTGCTTTGTTTGTTTCCCGTTTGAATTATAGATCTATTTTGTAAACTACTCCGAATGTGTACTGCCCTTCACGTTTTACATATTCCTCCTACACTAATCACCAACACGGGGCTGTAGGAACCTGTATGATAAAAATAATAAAAAAAGAAACAAATTCATATATAGGAAATATTAATTAATCAATTATTAATCATCAATCAGTTATTTCTAATAGTGAATAAATAAGACGGTTTGAGAAATAGCATGGAAGAAATACGAGCACACGGTTAGGTGAGGTGCGAACATCAACAATGCTGGCGATATTGAGCGACAAAACGACATCTATGCAACGACATCTGTGCAACGACATCTGTGCAACGACATCTACGAGACGAAGCACATAAAACTGCAAGACTTTTCTTGCCTTTCAATAAAGCTCTCAAATTTCTGATTACGGATCTATTGATGCGTTAAACCCATAACCAGCCTTACAGTCACGGCTCCTTATCGTCTCTCAAAATACGAATTTCAGTCCATATCATGAGAATCTAAAGCTGGGGAGATTCGGGCCGTCGACAGACTTATTTTCCTTGGCAATATAAAACTTGAAGGCTAATTTCACCCAAATATGCTATTTCATGCTCTTTGCCCTCATTGCAAAATACTTTTTACAAACACATTTAAACGTTTGGTCACGGCAATGATGCGTTCAATATGGTGGCAATAATTCTACTTTCAAGCAATTTTTAGGAAAAGAGAGCTGGCACTATTCAGGTATTCGTCTATGCGTGTTTCTTAGGTCAAAGTCCCTTTTGTTCAATGTCGGGGGGCACTATAGAAAGACATGGCGCGAAAATGAACATTTCAACCAGAGCAATTCGGAAGGATTAGAACCCCCGTGAGACATTCTATGACTACTGGAGTTTGCAGTGATTTACTGGAGTAGAACGTGGACTTGTATTGCTCATGATCGATAACTGTCGAAGAGTTCAAAAGAAACACTATAGTAAAAGCTCATTGCCTGCTGCGCAAGGCTTAAGAAGAGGGCTGCTAGTTCATTGCTCGTGAATCTCACCTTTGGCAATAAATAGCTGCTGCAAGGGGAACCGTAGCAAGAGTCGCTTAAGAAAACCACTTACAGCCATGGTTTCGCTATCTCCGTCAGGGCATGTAAAATGCGCTGATGAACATAACTGCTGTTCATAATACGCCCTGCGTGAACTCATGCTTATCTTTTTAATTACACCTGTGTATATTGCATTCGTTATCAGAAACTGCATCTGTATGTAACTGAATGCATTTGCTACACTTAAGTTTGTATGACTTAAAGATAAGAACCTATAGCTAGGCACCCATTTCATTGTTGTCTGCCTGGAACTGGCAACCTTATATTGATTACGAAACCGCGTTAAGGGTGCGCGCTCAAGCGGGCAGAGTCGCTGACACCTACGGCAGCCCATTCAACGCTGTGAACAGATTGATCGCCCCAGTGCACTCGTGTAATCCGAGATGCGTGTAAGAGACGGCTCTATATTTGTCGAGCGAGGCGTGTGCTGCATAGCAGCCATACAGGAAGCTCCGTGGTTGCGTAACAACCTGACTACTTTCGTTTTCTATCTCATCCTTCCCCAATCATTCACAGCGGCACGCAGGTACTTAGATAACCGGAGCTGCTGGACCCCGAAAGAAAAGAGCGATATAAAAATATAAACGCGTGGTCGCTGCCAAGCATCTCCTCGCATTTGCATTCACGCAGGGAACTACTACGACTGCCTGTCAGCGGCCGTTTGCAGGAACAAACTCAGGCTACCGCCTGGGGCAAGCGGTGTCGTGCCGCTGCAGGAGTGTATCCCGGAATAAGAACAGGACGCTTGCACGGAGGCATCCAGGCAGCGGGTGAAGCAGCGTGCTTTGAGGCGAGCTAAATTGGCCGGCCGCTTTATCACGACGAGCTGCCGTACTCTGCAGAGACACGAGGCTAAGGGGTGGGGCTAGTAATGGGGGCCAGGGATTCCAGAATAGAAAGTCATTGTTCGCCCGGGTGATTGCGCTCCTCGGGAATTCAGCGAGCGCTTTTGTTTGTTTGCGCGGACTGCGCCTTGCCTTCTTCGCTTGAGCTTGTTGGTGTGGTGCAGAGCACCGCTGGGGTATTTGTCGGCACGGCATCGTTCCAGGTGGAGAGGGCATTGTCGTAACGCTGTCTCTTTCTGGGCGGGAATCGTTGTTCCGCGTTGTGGGGCTCAGGAGTGCACTTCTTTGTCCAGAGTTGCTCGCGCTTGGCACCTGTTCCCTTTTCTCGCAAGACTGGCTTAAAAACAGCAGAAACAATGCTCTGTGAGCCACAGGAGTCGCGGCGCTCTAAATCCTAAACGTTCTCCCGGTAAGCGCTTCCTCAGCGTTTTACGGTCTTGGATTAAGTGCTTTTCAGCAGTGATTGTTTGAGGGCTAGTTGGTTGATGTTTGCAAGGCGGAATACTTCTTAGCGCCTGCCTTCTCCCCTTGATGCGTTGCGCTAAAAAGTATTCCGTCTTGTATTAAGTGGTGCTGTTAGCACCCCATGTAATATGGATGTGCCAGTAAACTGAAATTTCTTTAAACAATTCAGGCATTTTTCTGAGAAATGAAAACATTATTTTTCTGCAATTTTTTTTACTGCGGGAAGTGCCGTACTTTCGCGTATGACACACTCACTACCTGATGCACCCTCTAGACTTGAAATTAAATTACGACAAACTCTTACGTTCACAAGGTTAAATTTGCTTGCTGCGATAAACTCAGCTCCTACTGTATTGCCGCTTCACATCTTTTAACTAAATGAGTTGTTTATTTAAACTAAAGTGGTGTGCAGGTGATTTGAGGTAGACGGATTCACAGTGGAATGCTGTAAACGAAAATCGCCTCGTACTTCTGATTGACACTTATGATCTTACTCAGATGCGCCACAGCTATAACCGTGATGTGGCCCGATAGTGGCCGGTATAGTAGTGGAGGAAGGTGTGGTAGCATTTTTTTCTCAGTAAAAAAAAAAGCACCAAACCTTCTTCGTTTCAAGGTGACACGGAGGTCACCTACATCGAGCGTTTACTCTGAATAAAAATCAAATCTGTGCTCTTTCCGTCTGTGTTGATGTTTGTACAGCAGTAAAAGATCTACTTTTGATGAGAAAACCGGATTAAAAAATTATCCTTCCACTGGATTTGACCTCATCACGTCAGTACTTGCAGTTATTCCGTCATCACCATTTAGAAGAGAATTACTTGTAACCCATCCTCACGAATCTGCACAAAAGCTCTTTAAACGCAGCGCAGTTAGCAAGCGGAAACTGCCGGTGAGGACCACACATGTAATAAATTTTATTTTTTTTACCTTTTTGTAGGTTATAGATGCTTCAGTGAATGTAGCGCCTTTGTTGTCAGAACGCGGTAATCGATCGACACAGGCCAACTTCAGGTTGTTCTCAGCCGCCCTTTAATGAATAGCTCATGCGGATTGTCGTAGATGCCGGGTGCAAATAAACAAGACCTGAACCGGAGGTTCAGCTATGTCTGCAATTTATTCAGGCCCCTTCCGGTGCCTTGAAAACGACTACACTGGGCTCTAATAAACGAAGGAACCAAAGTTACTGCAGCTCCGCGTGCTAGAAAGGAAGAAAAGTTAAGTTTTTTCCTAATTGATTCTTCGTGCATGCATGCGGGCCCTGCAGTTATAATGAGCCAGTCACCACAACGATTAACGAGCACGAACGGATTAATCCCCCCCAAAAAGTTAGCTGAGTTCAACCCGATTGAAGCCAGTAAGACAAGCGAAAGCTTTGTTAAGCATGGTTATCCAATCTGACGCCTTTCCATGTCGTAAAAGATCATCACAATCCGCTTGACTGCGATGATACATCGTCGAAGCGCTAGTTCCCGCACTTTGCTCATCCATGGATTAGTATGAAGGTAAGCACACGCCACACGCTTTTATGTGGCGAACGGAGCGTCACGTGACTTCCCGCAGTTGCGAGAGAGCAGTTGGCTCCGCATATGCAGCTGGGGCGAGGCGTAGCGAGTCACGTGATTCTATAGTTGCGAGGCGTGGCGAGTCACGTGGCATCACGTCAGAGCCAAGCCTCCGCTCCGCCTGGTTTGAAGGTCAAATTTCACAGCCACATGACCTTGAGCTTTGTACGGGAGAAGTGGAGCTTTCGCTCTGAAAGCTGGAGGGGACATTTAAGCTACGCTTTAAGTGTATGAGCCGGTTGTGTTAGTGTGCTAATGCTCATATATGCGGATCAATTAATTCTCAAGCGGTAATTCTCAACTTTACATTGATAGGTCATCGGGGGTCCTCATGCCACTCATGACACTCAGTGATGTGCCACTGCCCTGTGGTGGTAGGTGCTTAAAGCCAACCAACCTAGTCATACTTGCCGGCCACATATGTGCCCGGTGAGGCACAAACTGTCAAAAAGGAATTTCAGCTCCCAAGAAAAAAAAATGAAGGCGAACTTGGTTGACCCCCAAAAGCAGCGATCACCCTCAAGGAAGTGCACTGTATGTGGGTTCAGCCGTGGCACGCCCTCCATCAGCAAGCAGCAGTGACCTTAGAACTAATGACAGCGTCCCACTGGAAGCAGGGGTGACGACGGCGCACACACCGCCATTTCAGGGGGTTTAACGCATACCTTTCTGACGCACTGGAACTCTCAATGTAGAGTCTCTATTTTTGGCGCGGTGTTCCAGAAATGTCATAAGCCTTACGCTGCGCACCGAGTGCCCGACTTCAAATATTGTTTTCTTCCTCAACAAAACTATTCCGATGAAACTTAACGAGGTCAAATAAAATTTAATCAAAAGGCTGTCAAATTAGTCAAGTTTCGTATTTTTACGTTGACCACCAATGAGTGGAATCTGCAGTCTAACGTGAGAAAAATGGTGTTTTCTCGTCCATCTATTTTTCTGGAATATGCGATAACTGCCGGAGCCAAATTTGCTTCTTCCTGTGTACTGCAACGTCTTTCAAATGCCACAAAACTGTCTCAAAAGCTTGCAAAAAAAAATGGCTGAGGCTTAACTTGGTTAAGCCTGGAGAATGCGAAGCATCATCGTGTCGCGTAATTTAGAGGCGCACAACCACAGCGACGGCGCGAGGTGGGCCCCCGTTTCTCCACTGTCGTGACGTCATCGTGTCACGTGGTGTGACGTCATGTATCACGTGATTTGGAGGCGCAAAACCACAGCGACGGCGCGAGGTGGGCCCCCGTTTCTGCACTGTCGTGACGTCATCGTGTCACGTGGTGTGACGTCATGTATCACGTGATTTGAAGGCGCACAACCACAGCGACGGCGCGAGGTGGGCCCCCGTTTCTCCACTGCCGTGACGTCATCGTGTCACGTGGTGTGACGTCATGTACCACGTGATTTGCAGGCGCATAACCACGGTGAAGGGCTGAAGTGGTAGCTAAAGTAGTATGCTTCGCATAAAAAGTCTTTCTTTTTTTTTAAATGTCTCAGCAGCTACCATTTTTAGAGGACAAAGTAAGTCTACAAATAGCCACGAAATGAAATTTGTTTCACGCCTTAAAGTGCATTACAGAAGTAAATTTTAAAGTTTGCCATAGCGACCTTGATCCAGCGTTGCTGCCGTTATCTTGGTCATTGTTTGTCGTACAGCTGTTTCTTTGTGTAAGAATACTTTGGTCAAGACCACTGTAAGTTGTAAAAGCATTGTGCATGAGTATTAGTGCATTAATGCGGAAATGAACTGCTTCCTTAACAGCCCTTACTATTAATGATTGCCGTTTGAGCCTCGACCAGCGATGAATAGATTGGTTAATTGTGCATCGCTATGTAAACTAATGGCACGAGTGGTGGTGTCACATGAGCTATGAGGCATGGCTTGGTAGCAACTCTCCGACTGGCTTCTACAATGACGTGATTTCTTCCAATGTTACATTTTATGTTTACTTGCAGACTGGGGGATAACGCCGCTTTTCGTCAATGGCGACGACGTGACATGAAAAAAAAAACATCGTGTTGTTGTACGAACGACACGAGTACATGCAGCAAGCAAAGCCACAATAGGATACGTTTTCCGCCACCATGCAAGGAAAGAAAGAAGAGAGGCAGCAAAAGAAAAGGACCGCGAAGGTGCTAAGCAGAACAGGGTGATCGATGCTCAGTGTTGTTGTGGATAATAATCCTTTGTTCAACTCCCCATGGTCATAAGCTGTGGGACATAATGTGCGCAAATATTGTGGACCATAAAGTTGAGATGGAAAGCAATGGCAGCAGATTAACCATTCATAGCGCCCGATGGGTGAATCTGAACATGGACAACGATATACATGAACAGAAAACCAGGAAGAATCCTGAGTTCTTTTTATAAATATAACGTGTCTCACGAGTATTTCATCGTTGTCGGGAAGAATTATCAAATTTTACCCGATTTATTGTATTTTTTATTCTAATAGCAGCAGCCACCTATGAAATCTTCAGATTTTTTTTCAACTTCTCCATTTCTTGATTTGCCGTACTGTGTTCGCTGTTTTTTTTTTTTCTTTTGACTACGTTTGCTGTACCAATATTATTCTGCAAAAGTATAAGCATTCATTTATAGAAGGTCCCGACACAGCCTTAAGCTTTGGGACCTCCTCCTGTATGGTATATGTAATACCCGTTTTTACTGAATGAACATTCTTCTTCTCCTCTAAGTACGGGTAATTTGTTTTCTCTATAAGGGAAAAAAACCACTACACTGCATCTGTACTTCTTCGTTCCTGCATTTTCCGCTCAAAATTCCAATTATTGTTTAAATGATGCTGTAGCGCCACCGCTTCGGCACGCGGAAGACGACGAAGCGGTGGGCACGCGCAGGAGAACGCCGGCTCGCGCAGCAGAGAACGCTCTGGATTTCGGCCTCGCCGGACGCTGCCGCTGCTGCTCTGTCGCTACCTCTTCTAAGGCAGCCTCAAATAAACGTGGCCGTGGTCGCCTCCTGGGCGACCTCAACACTGGCCTCCACATCGTGGTGACCCGGAGAGCCGCGCCTTCTATCCCAGCGGCGTCCCAGCATGGCAGGCTGGCAAGACCTGGATTTCAACCCCCCGCTTCCAGCGTTCCGGCCTGCAGGCGTCGGCGGGTGGTTCGCCCAACTGGAGGCTGCGATGTACTTGAACGGCATTACCATCCAGCCGTTTAAACACGCAGTCCTCTGTGACATTCTCCCGCCTGACCTCCTCTGCCGACTCGCCTGCCCTGCCTCGGGATGCCGGCCCTACGACGAGTTGCGCGCTGCCGTCCTCGTCTACTACGGCGCATCATACCACTCGCTGCCGCTTGATGATGAGGCGGACTCGCTTTCGCCACCGCCAGCGCCTGCGCCCGCACCAGCATCGCACTCGTCTTCGGCTGCATCCTCCAGAAACAGCACGCCGCAACCGTCACTGGCCAGTACTCTTCCGCCACAGTCCAGCGTCTCCGGCCCGGTTGCTTTAACAACGACCGCACCCTCGAATTCCTGCCCTCTCGCCAAGGACCTGGCTCAAGACGAGTGGCAGCCACCCGAGCTTCTCGACCCTTCACGTCTGCAGCTGTGGCCGTTCCGCCCGCACAGCCCTATCGTTTGGTTTCTGCAAGTGGACGCTCAGCTATACGTGAACGGCGTCCGCTCACAGATCTGGCGGTACCTCCTCGTGAAAAGGGAGTTGCCCGCCGATCTCTTTACCCAGCTTGACCTTTCGCCGCCGGGTGAACACCCTTACGATGACTTGAAGGACGCCTTCTTCAAGTTTTTCGGCTCAAACCTTCCCCGTCCTGCGTCCCACGCGGTACAACAAGCTTCGGCTCTAGACGCCGATCCACGTGCGAGCACCCGTCCCACGACTCCTGCCCAGCCCTGCTTGCCAGCTGTGGTGCCTGCCTTGGGACCACCACCAGAAGTGGTCTCTCTCGACCCGTGCCCCACCGCTTCGGCAAGTACCCCGACCTGCGGCGCAGCCCCGCTCCTCGTCACATGTTCGCCTGTCCCCTCATGCCTCTCTCCGGTGAGCCCATCTGTCCTTCCTGTCGCGGGGCACGCATGCACGCCACACCAGGACCCTGTCGCTGCTAATGCGCAACCCGCACTGCTTCCCACGGCTCCCTGGTCATCTGGCGGCTTCGCAAGTGACTCTGCCTCTGCGCCAAACGAGACAGTCACCGGAGGTAGCATGCATGCGACATGGACGCGCCTCAGCGGGCCCCCTCCAGCACCGCCTGTCGTAGCAGCACCAGCGCATCCCGTTTCTTCCGACGCTCACGTGCCGGATTTGCGCCCTACTCCTGCATCCACCGCTGCCACTACCCAAGCAGTCCTGGCTTTCCAATCAGATGGCAGCCGCCCGTTGCTCACTCCGCCTTCGCCTGCCATGCCGTTGCTGCGCCGCCACGAGCGACTGCGCCATCACCTCCGCTTCTACCACTGCTCCTGTATCAGGCGGCACCTACTACTCCGCCGGCTGGGGCGACGCGCTTCACACACTCGGACATCTGTACGTTGGTTGATGTTCAGGCCATCCTCGAGCCCACTGCCACCACTACTAGTTTCTCTGAAGACTGCTTTACGACCATCTCGTCGACCCTTACTGGGTGACTTTTCATGTCTGCTGCCCCTGT